>NW_027012539.1:0-19112 GCF_036934945.1 Oncorhynchus masou masou
GCCATCATTTCTATTTTTACCAATGACTTGCCGCTGGCATTAAACAAAGCATGTGTGTCCATGTATGCTGATGATTCAACCATTTAACCATCAGAAACCACAGCTAATGAAGTCACTGAAACCCTTAACAAAGAGTTGCAGTCTGTTTTGGAATGGGTGGCCAGTAATAAACAGGTCCTGAACATCTCTAAAACTAAGAGCGTTTTGTATTTGGTACAAATCATTCACTAAACTCTAGACCTCAGCTGAATCTGGTAATGAATGGTGCGGCTGTTGAACAAGTTGAGGAGACTCAGTTACTTGGCGTTACATTCATGGCAAAACATACACAGGGCCTTCGGAAAGTGTTCAGACCCCTTGACTTTTTCCACATTTTGTTACGTTACAGCCTTAATCTAAAATGGATTAAATAAAAATAAATCCTGTCATCAATCTACACACAATACCCTCAAATGACATCACAATACCCTCGAATGACATCACAATACGTCACAATACCCTCAAATGACATCACAATACCCTCAAATGACTTCACAATACCCTCAAATGACATCACAATACGTCACAATACCCTCAAATGACATCACAATACCCTCAAATGACATCACAATACCCTCGAATGACATCACAATACCCTCAAATGACATCACAATACCCTCGAATGACATCACAATACGTCACAATACCCTCAAATGACATCACAATACCCTCAAATGACATCACAATACGTCACAATACCCTCAAATGACATCACAATACCCTCAAATGACATCACAATACCCTCAAATGGCAACGCGATAACAGTTTTTTAGAAACGCTTGCAAATGTTTTGATAACCTGTACTGTTGTCTCCTCTTGTCCTCTACGCAGCCTGAAAGATAACCTGTACTGTTGTCTCCTCTTGTCCTCTACGCAGCCTGAAAGATAACCTGTACTGTTGTCTCCTCTTGTCCTCTACACAGCCTGAAAGATAACCTGTACTGTTGTCTCCTCTTGTCCTCTACACAGCCTGAAAGATAACCTGTACTGTTGTCTCCTCTTGTCCTCTACGCAGCCTGAAAGATAACCTGTACTGTTGTCTCCTCTTGTCCTCTACGCAGCCTGAAAGATAACCTGTACTGTTGTCTCCTCTTGTCCTCTACACAGCCTGAAAGATAACCTGTACTGTTGTCTCCTCTTGTCCTCTACGCAGCCTGAAAGATAACCTGTACTGTTGTCTCCTCTTGTCCTCTACGCAGCCTGAAAGATAACCTGTACTGTTGTCTCCTCTTGTCCTCTACGCAGCCTGAAAGATAACCTGTACTGTTGTCTCCTCTTGTCCTCTATGCAGCCTGAAAGATAACCTGTACTGTTGTCTCCTCTTGTCCTCTACACAGCCTGAAAGATAACCTGTACTGTTGTCTCCTCTTGTCCTCTACGCAGCCTGAAAGATAACCTGTACTGTTGTCTCCTCTTGTCCTCTACACAGCCTGAAAGATAACCTGTACTGTTGTCTCCTCTTGTCCTCTACGCAGCCTGAAAGATAACCTGTACTGTTGTCTCCTCTTGTCCTCTACACAGCCTGAAAGATAACCTGTACTGTTGTCTCCTCTTGTCCTCTACGCAGCCTGAAAGATAACCTGTACTGTTGTCTCCTCTTGTCCTCTACGCAGCCTGAAAGATAACCTGTACTGTTGTCTCCTCTTGTCCTCTACGCAGCCTGACAGATAACCTGTACTGTTGTCTCCTCTTGTCCTCTACGCAGCCTGAAAGATAACCTGTACTGTTGTCTCCTCTTGTCCTCTACGCAGCCTGAAAGATAACCTGTACTGTTGTCTCCTCTTGTCCTCTACGCAGCCTGAAAGATAACCTGTACTGTTGTCTCCTCTTGTCCTCTACGCAGCCTGAAAGATAACCTGTACTGTTGTCTCCTCTTGTCCTCTACGCAGCCTGAAAGATAACCTGTACTGTTGTCTCCTCTTGTCCTCTACACAGCCTGAAAGATAACCTGTACTGTTATCTCCTCTTGTCCTCTACGCAGCCTGAAAGATAACCTGTACTGTTGTCTCCTCTTGTCCTCTTACGCAGCCTGAAAGATAACCTGTACTGTTGTCTCCTCTTGTCCTCTACGCAGCCTGAAAGATAACCTGTACTGTTGTCTCCTCTTGTCCTCTACGCAGCCTGAAAGATAACCTGTACTGTTGTCTCCTCTTGTCCTCTACGCAGCCTGAAAGATAACCTGTACTGTTGTCTCCTCTTGTCCTCTACGCAGCCTGAAAGATAACCTGTACTTTTATCTCCTCTTGTCCTCTACGCAGCCTGAAAGATAACCTGTACTGTTGTCTCCTCTTGTCCTCTACGCAGCCTGAAAGATAACCTGTACTGTTGTCTCCTCTTGTCCTCTACACAGCCTGAAAGATAACCTGTACTGTTGTCTCCTCTTGTCCTCTACGCAGCCTGAAAGATAACCTGTACTGTTGTCTCCTCTTGTCCTCTACGCAGCCTGAAAGAACACATTCCATGGGACTTAGCGAACTTCAAAAGTCAAAGCATGGGGTGTACAAAATATGTCTAAGTAAATATATGAAATATGTTTGCTATTTCCACCATGGTTGAAACTGTGTTCCAAATGGCTTTCCCTATATAGTGCACTACTTTTGTTTAGGCGAGGCTGACGGCCAGGGAGAGGAAGACAGCTGGGTCAAGGTGAGGCTGAGGGCTAGGGAGAGGAAGACAGCTGGGTCAAGGTGAGGCTGATGGCCAAGGAGGGGAAGACAGCTGGGTCAATGTGAGGCTGAGGGCCAGGGAGAGGAAGACAGCTGGGTCAAGGTGAGGCTGATGGCCAAAGATAGGAAGACAGCTGGGTCTAGGTGAGGCTGAGGGCCACGGAGAGAAAGACAGCTGGGTCAAGGTGAGGCTTAGGGCCATGAGACAGCTGGGTCTCGGTGAGGATGAGGGCCAGGGAGACAACTGGGTCTAGCTGAAGCCAAGGGCCAGGGAGAGGAAGACAGCTGGGTCTAGCTGAAGCCGAGGGCCACGGAGAGAAAGACAGCTGGGTCTAGGTGAGGATGAGGGCCATGAGACAGCTGGGTCAAGGTGAGGCTTAGGGCCATGAGACAGCTGGGTCAAGGTGAGGCTTAGGGCCATGAGACAGCTGGGTCAAGGTGAGGCTTAGGGCCATTAGACAGCTGGGTCAAGGTGAGGCTTAGGGCCATTAGACAGCTGGGTCTAGGTGAGGCTTAGGGCCATGAGACAGCTGGGTCAAGGTGAGGCTTAGGGCCATTAGACAGCTGGGTCAAGGTGAGGCTTAGGGCCATTAGACAGCTGGGTCTAGGTGAGGCTTAGGGCCATGAGACAGCTGGGTCTAGGTGAGGCTTAGGGCCATTAGACAGCTGGGTCTAGGTGAGGCTTAGGGCCATGAGACAGCTGGGTCTAGGTGAGGCTTAGGGCCATGAGACAGCTGGGTCTCGGTGAGTATGAGGGCCAGGGAGACAACTGGGTCTAGCTGAAGCCGAGGGCCAGGGACAGGAAGTTTTGGAATTCAGGGCAGCAGTCAGAAGAAAACAAGAAGGGTCAGACACAGAGTGCAGACATCCTAGTGTGTCAGACACAACCAAATCAACACACACACAGAGGAGCCGTGCTCGTCCCGTCACCAGGTCAGCAGAAACAATCCCAGGGGGACAAACAATATTCCTTGCAGGTTGACAACAGGACGTTACACACATGCAGTGACATTCCTGTACGAATATAACGGAAAGCTCAACCCTGGTGTTGTCCAAGCCTGGACTCCAGCTGACCCCAAGCCACCACTGTAACACAATGTATATGTACAGCAGCAGAAACACTGGCGGGATTTCATTCCCCCGGGCCTTGTCGATGCTTCAACTCCTTAGAGATTGTACTATAAATCTCAAATAGAATTTTCCTTAAGAGACCCCCCTTACAAGACAGGTTCACATATGTGATATGTGATCACTTTCACAACCCACCCACAGTATCCAGGCCTGTAGTTTACTGTCTCACACTGGATGGATATGCAATATGTGTGAATGTTTACACCAAATGGAATCTGTCGGCAGACGAGTAGGGCATCATGATTATGCTGCAGTGCAATAAGACAGTGTTGGAACCCAAAGAATAAAAAAATAGGCATAACATATGATTTACAACTGTCGATTAATATTAATAAATTCTTTTAAAAACAATCTGTGTAAAACGTTTAAATGATTACATGTATTATTCATGTGTTTCTATCATCTGTTATGAATACATTAAAAACCATATAGGGAACTATGAGCTCCCAGTGGTGCAGCGATCTAAAGGAAGACACTGCATCTCACTATCCCCAGTGTCGTCCGGGTTTGGCCGGTGTAGGCCCGTCATTGAAAATAAGAATTTGTTCTTAACTGACTTGTCTAGTTAAATAAAGGTTAAATAAAACATGTATTAAATTACAACAAGATTTTAAATGCACTATTCCTCGTGCGTGCGATAGGATATATTTTATGAATGCATTGACGAGTAGGTAGATGCTGTACATTCCATGTCTGCTTCTCAAATGGCATCCTATTCCCTACATAGTGCCCTACTGTTGACCAAGGGCCCTGGTCAAAACTAGTGCACTATATTTGGGACACATTCAAGCCTGTCTCTCTAGCCACTCCCAGACACCAGGCATCTCTATCCATCTATAATAACCTGTCACTACACTCCCAGACAACAGGCATCTCTATCCATCTATAATAACCTGTCACTACACTACCAGACACCAGGCATCTCTATCCATCTATAATAACCTGTCACTACACTACCAGACACCAGGCATCTCTATCCATCTATAATAACCTGTCACTACACTACCAGACACCAGGCATCTCTATCCATCTATAATAACCTGTCACTACACTACCAGACACCAGGCATCTCTATCCATCTATAATAACCTGTCACTACACTACCAGACACCAGGCATCTCTATCCTCCTCCTCTCTTCCCTTTCTGCATCCTTTGACTCTCTATGTCCCCTATCCTCCAGGCCAGCTCGGTCCTCCCCTCCCGCTCCGTGGCTCGACGACTCACTGCGAGCTCACAGAACAGTGCTCCGGGCAGCCGAGCGGAAATGGAGGAAAACTCGCCTCCCTGCGGACCTGGCATCCTTTCACTCCCTCCTCTCTACATTTTCCTCCTCTGTCTCTGCTGCTAAAGCCACTTTCTTCCACTCTAAATTCCAAGCATCTGCCTCTAACCCTAGGAAGCTCTTTGCCACCTCCTCCCTCCTGAATCCTCCTCCCCCTCCCCCCCTCCTCCCTCTCTGCAGATGACTTCGTCCAACCATTTTGAAAAGAAGGTCGACGACATCCGATCCTCGTTTGCTAAGTCAAACGACACCGCTGGTTCTGCTCACACTGCCCTACCCTGTGCTCTGACCTCTTTCTCCCTCTCTCTCCAGATGAAATCTCGCTTCTTGTGACGGCCGGCCGCCCAACAACCTGCCCGCTTGACCCTATCCCCTCCTCTCTTCTCCAGACCATTTCCGGAGACCTTCTCCCTTACCTCACCTCGCTCATCAACTCATCCCTGACCGCTGGCTACGTCCCTTCCGTCTTCAAGAGAGCGAGAGTTGCACCCCTTCTGAAAAAACCTACACTCGATCCCTCCGATGTCAACAACTACAGACCAGTATCCCTTCTTTCTTTTCTCTCCAAAACTCTTGAACGTGCCGTCCTTGGCCAGCTCTCCCGCTATCTCTCTCAGAATGACCTTCTTGATCCAAATCAGTCAAGTTTCAAGACTAGTCATTCAACTGAGACTGCTCTTCTCTGTATCACGGAGGCGCTCCGCACTGCTAAAGCTAACTCTCTCCTCTGCTCTCATCCTTCTAGACCTATCGGCTGCCTTCGACACTGTGAACCATCAGATCCTCCTCTCCACCCTCTCCGAGTTGGGCATCTCCGGCGCGGCCCACGCTTGGATTGCGTCCTACCTGACAGGTCGCTCCTACCAGGTGGCGTGGCGAGAATCTGTCTCCTCGCCACGCGTCTCACCACTGGTGTCCCCCAGGGCTCTGTTCTAGGCCCTCTCCTATTCTCGCTATACACCAAGTCACTTGGCTCTGTCATAACCTCACATGGTCTCTCCTATCATTGCTATGCAGACGACACACAATTAATCTTCTCCTTTCCCCTTCTGATGACCAGGTGGCGAATCGCATCTCTGCATGTCTGGCAGACATATCAGTGTGGATGACGGATCACCACCTCAAGCTGAACCTCGGCAAGACGGAGCTGCTCTTCCTCCCGGGGACGGACTGCCCGTTCCATGATCTCGCCATCACGGTTGACAACTCCATTGTTTCCTCCTCCCAGAGCGCTAAGAACCTTGGCGTGATCCTGGACAACACCCTGTCGTTCTCAACTAACATCAAGGCGGTGGCCCGTTCCTGTAGGTTCATGCTCTACAACATCCGCAGAGTACGCCCCTGCCTCACACAGGAAGCGGCGCAGGTCCTAATCCAGGCACTTGTCATCTCCCGTCTGGATTACTGCAACTCGCTGTTGGCTGGGCTCCCTGCCTGTGCCATCAAACCCCTACAACTCATCCAGAACGCCGCAGCCCGTCTGGTGTTCAACCTTCCCAAGTTCTCTCACGTCACCCCGCTCCTCCGCTCTCTCCACTGGCTTCCAGTTGAAGCTCGCATCCGCTACAAGACCATGGTGCTTGCCTACGGAGCTGTGAGGGGAACGGCACCGCAGTACCTCCAGGCTCTGATCAGGCCCTACACCCAAACAAGGGCACTGCGTTCATCCACCTCTGGCCTGCTCGCCTCCCTACCACTGAGGAAGTACAGTTCCCGCTCAGCCCAGTCAAAACTGTTCGCTGCTCTGGCCCCCCAATGGTGGAACAAACTCCCTCACGACGCCAGGACAGCGGAGTCAATCACCACCTTCCGGAGACACCTGAAACCCCACCTCTTCAAGGAATACCTAGGATAGGATAAGTAATCCTTCTCACCCCCCCTCCCCCTTAATGATTTAGATGCACTATTGTAAAGTGGCTGTTCCACTGGATGTCAGAAGGTGAATTCACCAATTTGTAAGTCGCTCTGGATAAGAGCGTCTGCTAAATTACTTAAATGTAAATGTAAATGTATCCATCTATAATAACCTGTCACTACACTCCCAGACAACAGGCATCTCTATCCATCTATAATAACCTGTCACTCCAAGACACCAGGCATCTCTATCCATCTATAATAACCTGTCACTCCCAGACACCAGGCATCTCTATCCATCTATAATAACCTGTCACTACACTCCCAGACAACAGGCATCTCTATCCATCTATAATAACCTGTCACTACACTCCCAGACAACAGGCATCTCTATCCATCTATAATAACCTGTCACTACACTACCAGACACCAGGCATCTCTATCCATCTATAATAACCTGTCACTACACTCCCAGACACCAGGCATCTCTATCCATCTATAATAACCTGTCACTATACTCCCAGACACCAGGCATCTCTATCCATCTATAATAACCTGTCACTACACTCCCAGACAACAGGCATCTCTATCCATCTATAATAACCTGTCACTACACTCCCAGACAACAGGCATCTCTATCCATCTATAATAACCTGTCACTATACTCCCAGACACCAGGCATCTCTATCCATCTATAATAACCTGTCACTATACTCCCAGACACCAGGCATCTCTATCCATCTATAATAACCTGTCACTACACTCCCAGACAACAGGCATCTCTATCCATCTATAATAACCTGTCACTACACTCCCAGACAACAGGCATCTCTATCCATCTATAATAACCTGTCACTCCCAGACACCAGGCATCTCTATCCATCTATAATAACCTGTTACTACACTACCAGACACCAGGCATCTCTATCCATCTATAATAACCTGTCACTACACTCCCAGACACCAGGCATCTCTATCCATCTATAATAACCTGTCACTACACTCCCAGACACCAGGCATCTCTATCCATCTATAATAACCTGTCACTCCCAGACACCAGGCATCTCTATCCATCTATAATAACCTGTCACTACACTACCAGACACCAGGCATCTCTATTCATCTATAATAACCTGTCACTCCCAGACAACAGGCATCTCTATCCATCTATAATAACCTGTCACTACACTACCAGACACCAGGCATCTCTATCCATCTATAATAACCTGTCACTACACTCCCAGACACCAGGCATCTCTATCCATCTATAATAACCTGTCACTACACTCCCAGACACCAGGCATCTCTATCCATCTATAATAACCTGTCACTACACTCCCAGACACCAGGCATCTCTATCCATCTATAATAACCTGTCACTACACTACCAGACACCAGGCATCTCTATCCATCTATAATAACCTGTCACTACACTACCAGACAACAGGCATCTCTATCCATCTATAATAACCTGTCACTACACTCCCAGACACCAGGCATCTCTATCCATCTATAATAACCTGTCACTACACTACCAGACACCAGGCATCTCTATCCATCTATAATAACCTGTCACTACACTACCAGACACCAGGCATCTCTATCCATCTATAATAACCTGTCACTACACTACCAGACAACAGGCATCTCTATCCATCTATAATAACCTGTCACTACACTCCCAGACACCAGGCATCTCTATCCATCTATAATAACCTGTCACTACACTCCCAGACACCAGACATCTCTATCCATCTATAATAACCTGTCACTACACTACCAGACACCAGGCATCTCTATCCATCTATAATAACCTGTCACTATACTCCCAGACACCAGGCATCTCTATCCATCTATAATAACCTGTCACTACACTCCCAGACACCAGACATCTCTATCCATCTATAATAACCTGTCACTACACTCCCAGACACCAGACATCTCTATCCATCTATAATAACCTGTCACTACACTACCAGACACCAGGCATCTCTATCCATCTATAATAACCTGTCACTATACTCCCAGACACCAGACATCTCTATCCATCTATAATAACCTGTCACTACACTCCCAGACACCAGGCATCTCTATCCATCTATAATAACCTGTGTACATAAGCACGTATGCACACACATAGAAAAACTCCACACGAGCCTTGGAGTTACTATGTTCATGGATTAGTGGTCTCTTTCACACTATTCTTCAAATCACGTCTCTCTGTACAAGCACAGGCAATCAACATCAGCTTCCACGTGTCAGATCCTGTCTCTCTTAGTCTACTGGAAGATGATATCTCTCACTTTCTCCTCTGCAGTAAACGTCTGACTGTGGAGTGTCATGGTACTACCTGCCCACAACAAGACACTATGAACTGTGGAGGGTCATGGAACTACCTGCCCACAACAAGACACTATGAACTGTGGAAGGTCATGGAACTACCTGCCCACAACAAGACACTCTGAACTGTGGAGTGTCATGGAACTACCTGCCCACAACAAGACACTCTGAACTGTGGAGTGTCATGGAACTACCTGCCTACAACAAGACACTCTGAACTGTGGAGTGTCATGGAACTACCTGCCTACAACAAGACACTCTGAACTGTGGAGTGTCATGGAACTACCTGCCTACAAGACACTCTGAACTGTGGAGTGTCATGGAACTACCTGCCCACAACAAGACACTCTGAACTGTTGAGTGTCATGGTATTATCTGCCTACAACTCTGGATGAGACCTAAAGAGGAGAAAAGAGGAAAGAGGGAGGAGGGAAGGGGGAGAGGAGAGGTATAGGAGATGGCTGGCTGAGACCTGTACATATGACAGGGAGGGGAGAAATAGACGGCTTCCTTAGGGAGCTTACTGAGAGAGTGAGAGAGAGAGCGAGAGAGAGAGAGAGGGAGAAAGAAAGGATAGAGAGAGAGAGGAGAGAGATAGGAGAGAGAGAAAGAGAGAGTGAGAGAGAGAGTGAGAGAGAGAGAGGCAGAAAGAAAGGATAGAGAGAGAGAGGAGAGAGATAGGAGAGAGAGAAAGAGAGAGAGAGAAAGAGAGAGCGAGAGAGAGAGAGAGAAAGGAGAGGGAGAGAGAGAGGGAGAAAGAAAGGATAGAGAGAGAGAGAGGAGAGAGATAGGAGAGAGAGAAAGAGAGAGTGAGAGAGAGAGTGAGAGAGAGAGAGGCAGAAAGAAAGGATAGAGAGAGAGAGGAGAAAGATAGGAGAGAGAGAAAGAGAGAGAGAGAAAGAGAGAGCGAGAGAGAGAGAGAGAGAAAGGAGAGGGAGAGAGAGAGGAGAGAGATAGGAGATAGAGAAAGAGAGAGAGAGAGAGACCCAGGCAGATGGAAGGATAGGGCGGGTATGTCAACATTGACTACTGCTGCAACCAGCTAAATCCTTTAAATCGCTAACGATTCTCCTATTTGATATTTAGCTGCATGTAAAACTCGGTGTATAATCCCTGTGCATCCGTGAGAGCTGTCAGCAGCCCCAATGGAGGAGCAGTAAACAGACACACTGAGTGCCACTGCAAAAGCAACGACAAGCTTATTTCAAGTAATGTTTTGTGGTCGAAGCCGAGTGTTACTGCACAAACACATCATCGACGCAGGCTTTAACAAAGACCTCAGCTCATTAGTAGCTTGATGTAAAGCACACAGAGATAAACAGAGATGAACCGGCCCTCGAAAGCACACAAAGATGAACTCAGACTCTTCAAGTATCTTTCTCTTAAACAATGACCGAGGAGAATCACTATGAACATCTGGGGACACCAAACCTATGAGGACCCTCCACAATTCTGAAGGTGTTTACACCCTCAACATAAAGCACAGTCACTCCAATCAATCCCACTTCTCACAGATTCTCTCAGCTGTGCCTCAAGGAGTACTAGTCTTATTAATCAGTGCATATACGGGTTGAAGTCAGAAGTTTACATACACTTAGGTTGGAGTCGTTAAACTCGTTTTTCAACCACTCCACACATTTCTTGTTAACAAACTATAGTTTTGGCAAAGTCGGTTAGGACATCTACTTTGTGCATGACAAGTCATATTCCAACAATTGTTTACAGACAGATAGATTATTTCACTTATAATTCTGTATCACAATTCCAGTGGGTCTAGAAGTTATACACTAAATTGACTATACCTGTGGATGTATTTCATTCACTTCATTTCACTGACTCTTTGCTTGACATCATGGGAAAATCAAAGAAATCAGCCAAGACCCTCAAAAGAAACAAATTGTAGACTATCACAAGTCCTGGTTCCATCCTTGGAGCAATTTCCAAACACCTGGAAAGGAACACAGTAATTTATCTGTACAAACAATAGTATGCAAGTATAAACACCATGGGACCATGCAGCCGTCAAACCACTCAGGAAGGAGAGCGTTCTGTCTCCTAAGATTGCCGTACTTTGGTGCGAAAAGTGCAAATCAATCCCAGAACAACAGCAAAGGACCTTGTGAAGATGCTGGAGGAAACAGGTACAAAGTCTATCCACAGTAAAACAAGTCCTATATCGACATAACCTGAAAGGCCGCTCAGCAAGGAAGAAGCCACTGCTCCAAAACCGCCATAAAAAAGACAGACTACGGTTTGCAACTGCACACGGGGACAAAGATCAAACATTTTGGAGAAATATCCTCTGGTCTGATGAAACAAAAATAGAACTATTAGGCGATAATGACCATTGTTATATTTGCAGGAAAAAGGGGGAGGCTTTCAAGCCGAAGAACACCATCCCAAAAGTGAAGCACGGGGGTGACAGCATCATGTTGCGGGGGTGCTTTTCTGCAGGAGTGACTGGTGCACTTCACAAAATAGATGGCATAATGAGGGAGGAAAATTATGTGGATATATTGAGGCAAATTCTTGGGACATCAAGGAACATCAAGGACATCAAAGAAGTTAAAGTTTGGTAGCAAATGGGTCTTCCAAATGGACAATGACAACAAGCAAACTTCCAAAGTTGTGGCAAAATGGCTTAAGGACAACAAAGTCAAGGTATTGGAGTGGCCATAACAAAGCCCTGACCTCAATCCCATAGAAAATTTGAGGGCAGAACTGGAAAAGCATGTGTGAGCAAGGAGGCCTACAAACATGACTCAGTTACATGAGCTCTGTCAGGAGGAATGGGACAAAATTCACCCAACTTATTGTGGGAAGTTTGTGTAAGGCTATCTTAAACAATTTAAAGGCAATGCTGCCAAATACTAATTGAGTCTATGTAAATGTCTGACCCACTGGGAATGTGATGAAAGAAATAAAATCTGAAATAAATCATTCTCTTTACTATTATTCTGACATTTCAAAAACTTAAAATTAAGTGGTGATCCTAACTGACCTAAGACAGGGAATTTTTACTAGGATTAAATGTCAGGAATTGTGAAAAACTGAGTTTAAATGTCTTTGGCTATGGCATATGCAAACATCCGACTTCAACTGTATTTATCAGTATCCCCAGGCACTAGAGACATATCATTATCCCCAGGCACTAGAGACATATCATTATCCCCAGGCTCAGAGACATAACATTATCTCCAGGCTCTAGAGACATATCATTATCCCCAGGCTCTAGAGACATAACATTATCTCCAGGCTCTAGAGACATATCATTATCCCCAGGCTCTAGAGAGACATAACATTATCCCCAGGCACTAGAGACATACCATTATCCCCAGGCACTAGAGAGACATAACATTATCCCCAGGCACTAGAGACATAACATTATCCCCAGGCTCTAGAGACATAACATTATCCCCAGGCACTAGAGACATATCATTATCCCCAGGCTCTAGAGAGACATAACATTATCCCCAGGCACTAGAGACATAACATTATCCCCAGGCTCTAAAGAGACATACCATTATCTCCAGGCTCTACAAACATAACATTTTCCCCAGGCTCTACAGACATAACATTATCCCCAGGCTCTACAGACATAACATTATCCCCAGGCTCTAGAGACATAACATTATCTCCAGGCTCTACAGACATAACATTATCCCCAGGCTCTAGAGACATAACATTATCTCCAGGCTCTAGAGACATAACATTTTCACCAGGCTCTACAGACATAACATTATCCCCAGGCTCTAGAGAGACAAACCATTACCCCAGGCTCTAGAGAGACAAACCATTACCCCAGGCTCTAGAGAGACGTAGCATTATCCCCAGGCTCTAGAGAGACAAACCATTACCCCAGGCTCTAGAGAGACATAACATTATCCCCAGGCTCTAAAGAGACATAACATTATCCCCAGGCTCTAGAGACATAACATTATCCCCAGGCACTAGAGAGACATACCATTATCTCCAGGCTCTAGAGACATACCATTATCTCCAGGCTCTAGAGACATAACATTATCTCCAGGCTCAGAGACATAACATTATCTCCAGGCTCAGAGACATAACATTATCTCAGGCTCTAGAGAGACATAACATTATCCCCAGGCTCTGAGAGACATAACATTATCCCCAGGATCTAACATAACTAACAGCAGGTCAGTTAGTAGTACAACAGATCAGTTAGTAGTACAGCAGGTCAGTTAGTAGTACAACAGATCAGTTAGTAGTACAGCAGGTCAGTTAGTAATACAGCAGGATACAGCAGGTCAGTTAGTAGTACAGCAGGTCAGTTAGTAGTACATCAGATCAGTTAGTAGTACAACAGATCAGTTAGTAGTACAGCAGGTCAGTTAGTAATACAGCAGGTCAGTTAGTAGTACAACAGATCAGTTAGTAGTACAACAGATCAGTTAGTAGTACATCAGATCAGTTAGTAGTACAACAGATCAGTTAGTAGTACAACAGATCAGTTAGTTGTACATCAGGTCAGTTAGTAGTACACCAGATCAGTTAGTAGTACAACAGATCAGTTAGTAGTACACCAGATCAGTTAGTAGTACAACATATCAGGTAGTAGTACAGCAGGTCAGTTAGTAATACAGCAGGGCAGTTAGTAGTACAACAGATCAGTTAATAGTACATCAGATCAGTTAGTATTACACCAGATCATTTAGAAGTACAACAGGTCAGTTAGTAGTACAACGGACCAGGTAGTAGTACACCAGATCAGTTAGTAGTACAACAGATCAGTTAGTAGCACAACAGATCAGGTAGTAGTACACCAGATCAGTTAGTAGTACACTAGATCAGTTAGTAGTACACCAGATCAGTTAGTAGTACACTAGATCAGTTAGTAGTACACCAGATCAGTTAGTAGTACAACAGATCAGTTAGTAGCACAACAGATCAGTTACTGGCACAACAGATCAGTTAGTAGTACAACAGATCAGTTACTAGTACAACAGATCAGTTAGTAATACAACAGATCAGTTAGTAGTACATCAGGTCAGTTAGTAGTACACCAGATCAGTTAGTAGTGCACCAGATCAGTTAGTAGTACAACATATCAGGTAGTAGTACAGCAGGTCAGTTAGTAGTACAACAGATCAGTTAGTAGTACAACAGATCAGTTAGTAGTACAGCAGGTCAGTTAGTAATACAGCAGGATACAGCAGGTCAGTTAGTAGTACAGCAGGTCAGTTAGTAGTACATCAGATCAGTTAGTAGTACAACAGATCAGTTAGTAGTACAGCAGGTCAGTTAGTAATACAGCAGGTCAGTTAGTAGTACAACAGATCAGTTAGTAGTACAACAGATCAGTTAGTAGTACATCAGATCAGTTAGTAGTACAACAGATCAGTTAGTAGTACAGCAGGTCAGTTAGTAATACAGCAGGTCAGTTAGTAGTACAACAGATCAGTTAGTAGTACAACAGATCAGTTAGTAGTACATCAGATCAGTTAGTAGTACAACAGATCAGTTAGTAGTACAACAGATCAGTTAGTTGTACATCAGGTCAGTTAGTAGTACACCAGATCAGTTAGTAGTACAAAAGATCAGTTAGTAGTACACCAGATCAGTTAGTAGTACAACATATCAGGTAGTAGTACAGCAGGTCAGTTAGTAATACAGCAGGTCAGTTAGTAGTACAACGGATCAGGTAGTAGTACACCAGATCAGTTAGTAGTACAACATATCAGTTAGTAGCACAACAGATCAGGTAGTAGTACACCAGATCAGTTAGTAGTACACTAGATCAGTTAGTAGTACACCAGATCAGTTAGTAGTACACTAGATCAGTTAGTAGTACACCATATCAGTTAGAAGTACAACAGGTCAGTTAGTAGTACAACAGATCAGTTAGAAGTACAACAGGTCAGTTAGTAGTACACCAGATCAGTTAGTAGTACAACAGATCAGTTAGTAGCACAACAGATCAGTTACTGGCACAACAGATCAGTTAGTAGTACAACAGATCAGTTACTAGTACAACAGATAAGTTAGTAATACAACAGATCAGTTAGTAGTACATCAGTTCAGTTAGTAGTACACCAGATCAGTTAGTAGTACAACAGATCAGTTAGTAGTACAACAGATCAGTTAGTAATACAACAGATCAGTTAGTAGCACATCAGTTCAATTAGGAGTACATCAGATCAGTTAGTAGTACACCAGATCAGTTAGTAGTACAACAGATCAGTTAGTAGTACAACAGATCAGTTAGTAGTACAACAGATCAGTTAGTAGTACATCAGGTCAGTTAGTAGTGCACCAGATCAGTTAGTAGTACAACATATCAGTTAGTAGCACAACAGATCAGTTACTGGCACAACAGATCAGTTAGTAGTACAACAGATCAGTTACCAGTACAACAGATCAGTTAGTAATACAACAGATCAGTTAGTAGTACATCAGTTCAGTTAGTAGTACACCAGATCAGTTAGTAGTACAACATATCAGGTAGTAGTACAGCAGGTCAGTTAGTAGTACAACAGATCAGTTACTAGTACAACAGATCAGTTAGTAGTACACCATATCAGTTAGTAGTACACAAGATCAGTTAGTAGTACACCAGATCAGTTAGAAGTACAACAGGTCAGTTAGTAGTACAACAGATCAGGTAGTAGTACACCAGATCAGTTAGTAGTACAACAGATCAGTTAGTAGCACAACAGATCAGTTACTGGCACAACAGATCAGTTAGTAGTACAACAGATCAGGTACTAGTACAACAGATCAGTTAGTAGTACAACAGATCAGTTAGTAATACAACAGATCAGTTATTAGTACATCAGTTCAGTTAGTAGATCACCAGATCAGTTAGTAGTACAACAGATCAGTTAGTAGTACAACAGATCAGTTAGTAATACAACAGATCAGTTAGTAGCGCATCAGTTCAGTTAGGAGTACATCAGATCAGTTAGTAGTACACCAGATCAGTTAGTAGTACAAAAGATCAGTTAGTAGTACATCAGATCAGTTAGTAGTACAACAGATCAGTTAGTAGTACATCAGGTCAGTTAGTAGTACACCAGATCAGTTAGTAGTACAGCAGGTCAGGTAGTAGTACAATAGATCAGTTAGTTGTACATCAGGTCAGTTAGTAGTACAACAGATCAGTTAGTAGTACACCAGATCAGTTAGTAGTACAACGGATCAGTTAGTAGTACAGCAGGTCAGGTAGTAGTACAATAGATCAGTTAGTAGTACAACAGATCAGGTAGTAGTGCAACAGATCAGTTCGTAGTACACCAGATCAGGTTGTAGTACAACAGATCAGTTAGTCGTGTACCAGATCAGGTAGTAGTACAACAGATCAGTTAGTAGTACAACAGATCAGTTAGTAGTACAACAGGTCAGTTAGTAGTACAACAGATCAGTTAGTAGTACAACAGATGAGTTAGTAGTACACCAGATCAGTTAGTAGTACACCAGATCAGTTAGTAATCCACCAGATCAGGTAGTAGTACACCAGATCAGTTAGTAGTACACCAGATCAGTTAGTAGTACAACAGATCAGGTAGTAGTACACCAGATCAGTTATTAGTACACCATATCAGTTAGTAATACACCAGATCAGGTAGTAGTACACCAGATCAGTTAGTAGTACACCAGATCAGTTAGTAGTACAACAGATCAGGTAGTAGTACACCAGATCAGTTAGTAGTACAACATATCAGGTAGTAGTACAACAGATCAGTTAGTAGTACAGCAGATCAGGTTGTAGTACACCAGATCAGATATTAGTACACCAGATCAGTTTGTAATACACCAGATCAGGTAGTAGTACACCAGATCAGTTAGCAGTACACCAGATCAGTTAGTAGTACAACAGATCAGGTAGTAGTACACCAGATCAGTTATTAGTACACCAGATCAGTTAGTAGTACAACATATCGGGTAGTAGTACACCAGATCAGTTAGTAGTACAACAGATCAGTTAGTAATACAACAGATCAGTTAGTAGCACATCAGTTCAATTAGGAGTACATCAGATCAGTTAGTAGTACACCAGATCAGTTAGTAGTACAACAGATCAGTTAGTAGTACAACAGATCAGTTAGTAGTACAACAGATCAGTTAGTAGTACATCAGGTCAGTTAGTAGTGCACCAGATCAGTTAGTAGTACAACATATCAGTTAGTAGCACAACAGATCAGTTACTGGCACAACAGATCAGTTAGTAGTACAACAGATCAGTTACCAGTACAACAGATCAGTTAGTAATACAACAGATCAGTTAGTAGTACATCAGTTCAGTTAGTAGTACACCAGATCAGTTAGTAGTACAACATATCAGGTAGTAGTACAGCAGGTCAGTTAGTACTACAACAGATCAGTTACTAGTACAACAGATCAGTTAGTAGTACACCATATCAGTTAGTAGTACACAAGATCAGTTAGTAGTACACCAGATCAGTTAGAAGTACAACAGGTCAGTTAGTAGTACAACAGATCAGGTAGTAGTACACCAGATCAGTTAGTAGTACAACAGATCAGTTAGTAGCACAACAGATCAGTTATTGGCACAACAGATCAGTTAGAAGTACAACAGGTCAGTTAGTAGTACACCAGATCAGTTAGTAGTACAACAGATCAGTTAGTAGCACAACAGATCAGTTACTGGCACAACAGATCAGTTAGTAGTACAACAGATCAGGTACTAGTACAACAGATCAGTTAGTAATACAACAGATCAGTTATTAGTACATCAGTTCAGTTAGTAGATCACCAGATCAGTTAGTAGTACAACAGATCAGTTAGTAGTACAACAGATCAGTTAGTAATACAACAGATCAGTTAGTAGCGCATCAGTTCAGTTAGGAGTACATCAGATCAGTTAGTAGTACACCAGATCAGTTAGTAGTACAAAAGATCAGTTAGTAGTACATCAGATCAGTTAGTAGTACAACAGATCAGTTAGTAGTACATCAGGTCAGTTAGTAGTACACCAGATCAGTTAGTAGTACAGCAGGTCAGGTAGTAGTACAATAGATCAGTTAGTTGTACATCAGGTCAGTTAGTAGTACAACAGATCAGTTAATAGTACACCAGATCAGTTAGTAGTACAACGGATCAGTTAGTAGTACAGCAGGTCAGGTAGTAGTACAATAGATCAGTTAGTAGTACAACAGATCAGGTAGTAGTGCAACAGATCAGTTCGTAGTACACCAGATCAGGTTGTAGTACAACAGATCAGTTAGTCGTGTACCAGATCAGGTAGTAGTACAACAGATCAGTTAGTAGTACAACAGATCAGTTAGTAGTACAACAGGTCAGTTAGTAGTACAACAGATCAGTTAGTAGTACACCAGATCAGGTAGTAGTACAACAGATCAGTTAGTAGTACAACAGGTCAGTTAGTAGTACCACAGATCAGTTAGTAGTACACCAGATCAGGTAGTAGTACAACAGATCAGTTAGTAGTACACCATAGTTCAGTTAGTAGTACAACAGGTCAGTTAGTAGTACAACAGATGAGTTAGTAGTACACCAGATCAGTTAGTAGTACACCAGATCAGTTAGTAATCCACCAGATCAGGTAGTAGTACACCAGATCAGTTAGTAGTACACCAGATCAGTTAGTGGTACAACAGATCAGGTAGTAGTACACCAGATCAGTTATTAGTACACCAGATCAGTTAGTAATACACCAGATCAGGTAGTAGTACACCAGATCAGTTAGTAGTACACCAGATCAGTTAGTAGTACAACAGATCAGGTAGTAGTACACCAGATCAGTTAGTAGTACAACATATCAGGTAGTAGTACAACAGATCAGTTAGTAGTACAG
>NW_027012540.1:0-19107 GCF_036934945.1 Oncorhynchus masou masou
GGTATGATGGTGGTATTAGTAATGGGTATGATGGAGGGATAATAGATGGTGATGATGGAGGGGATAATAATGGGTATGATGGAGGGGATGATAATGGGTATGATGGAGGGATAATAATGGGTATGATGGAGGGATAATAATGGGTATGATGGAGGGGATGATAATGGGTATGATGGAGGGGATGATAATGGGTATGATGGAGGGGATAATGATGGGTGATGATGGAGGGGATAATAATGGGTATGATGGAGGGGATGATAATGGGTATGATGGTAGGGATAATAATGGGTATGATGGAGGGATAATAATGGGTATGATGGAGGGGATGATAATGGGTATGATGGAGGGGATGATAATGGGTATGATGGAGGGGATAATAATGGGTATGATGGTGGGGACGATAATGGGTATGATGGAGGGATAATAATGGGTATGATGGAGGGTGATGATGAGATAATGGAGGGGATAATAATGGGTATGATGGAGGGGATGATAATGGGTATGATGGAGGGATAATAATGGGTATGATGGAGGGGATGATGGAGATAATGGATGGGATAATAATGGGTATGATGGAGGGGATGATAATGGGTATGATGGAGGGGATGATAATGGGTATGATGGAGGGGATAATAATGGGTATGATGGAGGGGATAATAATGGGTATGATGGTGGGGATGGTGGGTATGATGGTGGGGATGAGGGGGATGATGAGGTTGATGGAGATGATGTGGATGATGAATGGGTATGATGGTGGGGATGATAATGGGGATAATAATGGGTATGATGGTGGGGATTATAATGGTAATTATGGGGGATGGGGATGATGGTGAAGATGGGGAGGATGTGGATGATGGGGATGATGGTCATTATGGAGATGATGGGATGAGGGTATGATGGTAATGATCGATGATGTTGGAAATGATGGTATGAGGGTATGATGGGATGATGTTGGCAATGATGGTATGAGGGCATGATGGGATGATGTTAGTAATGATGGTAGAGGTCATTATGGGATGATGTTGGGTATGTTGGTAATGATATGATGATGGGGATGATGGTAATGATATGATGATGATGGTAATGATATGATGATGGGGATGATAGTGACCAGTAGGATGTTGGGGATGATGATGTAATGATGAAGGTGATGATGGGTGACCCATGATGATGGTGATGGTGATGATGAAGATTTTTTTCTTTTCAGTTGCGTTTTGGGGAGACATTGCGTTGGACGAGGAGGATCTGCGGATGTTTCAGATCGACAGGACAATAGACGTGACGCAACACACACACACTCACACACACACTCACACTCCAGACAAGGACAAGCGACGGGTGAGTCTTTATGTCTGTCTGTCTCCTGTCTGTCTGTCTGTCTGTCTGTCTGTCTGTCTGTCTGTCTGTCTGTCTGTCTGTCTTCTCTGTCTGTCTGTCTGTCTGTCTTTTCTGTCTGTCTGTCTGTCTGTCTTCTCTGTCTGTCTGTCTGTCTGTCTGTCTGAGGGAGGGATGAGAATCCAACCAAATGCCTGCCTGTCAATCAACACCATGCCCCTCCCCCTCACACAGTCACATAATACAAACACACACACACACACACACACACACACACACACACACACACACACACACACACACACACATCCAGTCAGTGGTTTCCAGCGCCAAATAGTAAATTGGCCTCTAAATCTTTTGTTGGCCTCATTAAACACTTTATTTAATTTACCTCCCAGATTGGGAACATTTGTTGTGGTATTATTATGTTTTACTATTTCAATGAGGGTGTCTGAATTCAGTGTATTGTTAATTGTTCAGAATAGAGTAGTAGGTCTGTAGTATCTGGGGTTTAAAGTACTTTAGTCGATTTTTGGTTGTATCTGTATCTTTAAAAATGTATATTTTTGACAACTTTACTTTTTACTTCACTACATTCCTAAAGATTAGATTAGCCGGCGTGAGAGAGAGCGAGAGAGACAGACAGAGAGACAGAGAGACAGAGACAGAGAGAGAGAGCGAGAGACAGAGACAGAGCGAGAGACAGAGACAGAAGAGAGACAGAGTGAGAGAGAGAGACAGAGAGACAGAGAGAGAGACAGAGAGACAGAGAGAGAGACAGCGAGACAGAGAGAAAGACAGAGACAGAGACAGAGAGACAGAGACAGAGACAGAGAGAGAGACAGAGAGAGAGAGACAGAGAGAGAGACAGAGAGAGAGCAGAGAGAGAGACAGAGAGAGACAGAGAGCGAGAGAGAGAGAGACAGAGACAGAGAGAGACAGAGAGAGAGACAGAGAGAGAGACAGAGGCTATATAACAGAGACAGAATCTCTGAGAGACAGAGAAGAGAGACAGAGACAGAGACAGAGAGAGACAGAGGCTATATAACCAACCGAATCGTGTCTGATTCAGAAGAGCTATGAAATAAATCGAGAATATTTAATCTAATAATCTAATATAATGTGTGTGTGTGTGTGTGTGTGTGTGTGTGTGTGTGTGTGTGTGTGTGTGTGTCTATCTATGGGGAGGGTGATGTAGAGGAACATGTCATCTCAAGAAGAAAGATTGTTCCTCCTCCTCCTGGACAAAATACGGAGGTTTGGCTCGGTACGACACCTGGTTACCAAGGCAACACACCACACACCTGGTTACCAGGCACACACACACCTGGTTACCAAGGCAACACACTACACACCTGGTTACCAAGACAACACACTACACACCTGGTTACCAAGGCAACACACTACACACCTGGTTACCAAGGCAACGCACTACACACCTGGTTACCAAGGCAACGACTACTGTCGCTTCATAGTAAAATAGTAAAACATTCGGAAAGTATTCAGACCCCTTGACCTGTTTTCCACATTTTATTACGTTATTCTAAAATGGATTATGTTTTTTCCCTCATCAATCTACACACAATACCCCATAAAGACAAAGCAAAAACAGGTTCTTGGGAAAGTTTAGTTTGTTTTTGGCAAATTTAGTAAAATAATCAAAAACACTAATAACTTTTTTACATAAGTATTCAGACCCTATGAGACTCGAAATTGTTCCCAGTTGTGATCATTTATTTATTTAACTAGGCGAGTCAGTTAATAACAAATTATTATTTTCAGTGACAGCCTAGTGGGTTAACTGCCTGTTCAGGGGCAGAACGACAGAACAACCTTGTCAGCTCGGGGATTGGAACTTGCAACTCAGCTACTAGTCCAACGCACTCAACCACTAGGCTACCCTGCCACCCCTCTCTAACCACTAGGCTACCCTGCCACCCCTCTCTAACCACTAGGCTACCCTGCCGCCCTCTCTAACCACTAGGCTACCCTGCCGCCCCTCTCTAACCACTAGGCTACCCTGCCCCCTCTCTAACCACTAGGCTACCCTGCCGCCCCTCTCTAACCACTAGGCTACCCTGCCCACCCCTCTCTAACCACTAGGCTACCCTGCCTCCCTCTAACCACTAGGCTACCCTGCCGCCCTCTAACCACTAGGCTACCCTGCCGCCCCCTCTCTCTCTCTAACCACTAGGCTACCCTGCCGCCCTCTCTAACCACTAGGCTACCCTGCCGCCCTCTAACCACTAGGCTACCCTGCCGCCCCTCTCTAACCACTAGGCTACCCTGCCGCCCCTCTCTAACCACTAGGCTACCCTGCCGCCCCTCTCTAACCACTAGGCTACCCTGCCGCCCCTCTCTAACCACTAGGCTACCCTGCCGCCCCTCTCTAACCACTAGGCTACCCTGCCGCCCCTCTCTAACCACTAGGCTACCCTGCCACCCCTCTCTAACCACTAGGCTACCCTGCCGCCCCTCTCTAACCACTAGGCTACCCTGCCACCCCTCTCTAACCACTAGGCTACCCTGCCGCCCCTCTCTAACCACTAGGCTACCCTGCCATCTCTAACCACTAGGCTACCCTGGCCCCTCTCTAACCACTAGCTACCCTGCCGCCCCTCTCTAACCACTAGGCTACCCTGCCGCCCCTCTCTAACCACTAGGCTACCCTGCCGCCCCTCTCTAACCACTAGGCTACCCTGCCGCCCCTCCTAAACCACTAGGCTACCCTGCTGCCCCTCCAACCACTAGGCTACCCTGCCGCCCCCCTCTCTAACCACTAGGCTACCCTGCCGCCCCTTCTAACCACTAGGGCCGTGTAACCACTGGGCCCTGGCCCCTCTCCTAACCACTAGGCTATGCCTAACCACTAGGCTACCCTGCCACCTCTCTAACCACTAGGCTACCCTGCCACCCCAAATATGTGACTCCAAACCATGGCCGGTTGTGATTCGAACCTGGGTGTCTGTAGTGATGCTCTAGCACTGAGATGCAGTGCCTTAGACCGCTGCACCAGGGTCTATATGATGCCTAAATATCACTTTATGCAGTGCCTTTGTCCAAAGCGACCAGGGTCAAGTGGCCTCTACTTTTTTTTTTTTTTACATAGCACTGAGATGCAGTGCCGATGCTCTACCGACTGAGCCACACAGGACCAGGGTGTCTGTAGTGATACCTCTAGTGACGCCTCTAGCACTGAGATGCAGTGTCTTAGACCACTGCACCAGGGTCTATAGTGACGCCTCTAGCACTGAGATGCAGTGCCTTAGACCGCTGAACCAGGGTCTATAGTGACGCCTCTAGCACTGAGATGCAGTGCCTTAGACCACTGAACCAGGGTCTGTAGTGACGCCTCTAGCACTGAGATGCAGTGCCTTAGACCGCTGAACCAGGGTCTGTAGTGATACCTCTAGCACTGAGATGCAGTGCCTTAGACCACTGCACCAGGGTGTCTGTAGTGACGCCGCTAGCCCTGAGATGCAGTGCCTTAGACCGCTGAACCAGGGTCTGTAGTGATACCTCTAGCACTGAGATGCAGTGCCTTAGACCACTGCACCAGGGTGTCTGTAGTGATGCCTCTAGCACTGAGATGCAGTGCCTTAGACCTCTGAACCAGGGTCTGTAGTGATACCTCTAGCACTGAGATGCAGTGCCTAGACCGCTGCACCAGGGTGTCCAGTGATGCCTCTAGCACTGAGATGCAGTGCCTTAGACCGCTGAACCAGGGTCTGTAGTGACACCTCTAGCACTGAGATGCAGTGCCTTAGACCTCTGAACCAGGGTGTCTGTAGTGATACCTCTAGCACTGAGATGCAGTGCCTTAGACCACTGCACCAGGGTGTCTGTAGTGATGCCTCTAGCACTGAGATGCAGTGCCTTAGACCGCTGAACCAGGGTCTGTAGTGGACACCCCTAGCACTGAGATGCAGTGCCTAGACCTCTGAACCAGGGTGTCTGGTAGTAGATACTTCAGCATCTGAGATGCAGTGCCCAGACAACTGTACCACTTAGGAGCTCTTGAGATATGTCTACAACTTGATTGGAGTCCACCTGTGGTAAATTAAATTGATTGGACATGATTTGAAAGGCAACTCTAGATTTGATTTTAGATTGGAGATGTTTGATATGAGTCTGGAAGGAGAGTTTACAGTCGAGCCAGACACCTAGGTACTTATAGATGTCCACATATTCAAGGTCGGAACCATCCAGGGTGGTGATGCTAGTCAGGTGCGGGTGCAGGCAGCGACGGGTTGAAAAGCATGCATTTGGTTTTACTAGCATTTAAGAGCAGTTGGAGGCCACGGAAGGAGTGTTGTATGGCATTGAAGCTCGTTTGGAGGTTGGGATAGCACAGTGTCCAAGGACGGGCCGGAAGTATATAGAATGGTGTCGTGTGAGAGGGGGATCAGGGAATCACAGCTGCAAGAGCAACATCATTGATATATACAGAAAAGAGTTGGCCTCGAGAATTGAACCCTGTGGCACCCCATAGAGATGGGATATAGGATGGATATAGGTCTGTAACAGTTTGGGTCCAGGGTGTCTCCCCCTTTCAGGGAATTTAGTCTTCACATATATAGCCTCACTCACAGGGAATTTAGTCTTCACATATATAGCCTCACTTACAGGGAATTTAGTCTTCACATATATAGCCTCACTTACAGGGAATTTAGTCTTCACATACATAGCCACACTTACAGGGAATTTAGTCTTCACATATATAGCCTCACTTACAGGGAGTTTAGTCTTCACATATATAGCCTCACTCACAGGGAATTTAGTCTTCACATATATAGCCTCACTTACAGGGAATTTAGTCTTCACATATATAGCCTCACTTACAGGGAATTTAGTCTTCACATATATAGCCACACTTACAGGAATTCTAGTCTTCACATATATAGCCTCACTTACAGGGAGTTTAGTCTTCACATATATAGCCTCACTCACAGGGAATTTAGTCTTCACATATATAGCCTCACTTACAGGGAGTTTAGTCTTCACATATATAGCCTCACTCACAGGGAATTTAGTCTTCACATATATAGCCACACTTACAGGGAATTTAGTCTTCACATATATAGCCTCACTTACAGGGAATTTAGTCTTCACATATATAGCCTCACTTACAGGGAATTTAGTCTTCACATATATAGCCTCACTCACAAGGAATTTAGTCTTCACATATATAGCCACACTTACAGGGAATTTAGTCTTCACATATATAGCCTCACTTACAGGGAATTTAGTCTTCACATATATAGCCTCACTTACAGGGAATTTAGTCTTCACATATATAGCCTCACTTACAGGGAATTTAGTCTTCACATATATAGCCTCACTTACAGGGAATTTAGTCTTCACATATATAGCCTCACTTACAGGGAGTTTAGTCTTCACATATATAGCCTCACTTACAGGGAATTTAGTCTTCACATATATAGCCACACTTACAGGGAGTTTAGTCTTCACATATATAGCCTCACTTACAGGGAATTTAGTCTTCACATATATAGCCACACTTACAGGGAGTTTAGTCTTCACATATATAGCCACACTTACAGGGAATTTAGTCTTCACATATATAGCCACACTTACAGGGAGTTTAGTCTTCACATATATAGCCTCACTTACAGGGAATTTAGTCTTTACATATATAGCCACACTCACAGGGAATTTAGTCTTCACATATATAGCCTCACTTACAGGGAATTTAGTCTTCACATATATAGCCACACTCACAGGGAGTTTAGTCTTCACATATATAGCCTCACTCACAGGGAATTTAGTCTTCACATATATAGCCACACTCACAGGGAATTTAGTCTTCACATATATAGCCACACTCACAGGGAATTTAGTCTTCACATATATAGCCACACTCACAGGGAGTTTAGTCTTTCAAAAACAGACTTGCTGAGCCAGGTTTCAGAAAACACAATTACATCAGCATCAGTGGATTTAGACCAAAACCTAAACCTCAGGCTGCGTACATTTAAATGAAAAAATACCAAAACCGGATGTATATTTCAAATCAGAGGGGGTTTGGAGACATTGCATATCAGGGCCAGGGTTAGGTTACACGTTACCTGATATCAACAACAGAAGAATAACTAGGCACCTCGGTTTAATAACCTGATATCAACAACAGAAGAATAACTAGGCACCTCTGTTTAATAACCTGATATCAACAACAGAAGAATAACTAGGCACCTCGGTTTAATAGCCTGATATCAACAACAGAAGAATAACTAGGCACCTCTGTTTAATAACCTGATGTCAACAACAGAAGAATAACTAGACACCTCGGTTTAATAACCTGATGTCAACAACAGAAGAATAACTAGGCACCTCGGTTTAATAACCTGATATCAACAACAGAAGAATAACTAGGCACCTCGGTTTAATAACCTGATATCAACAACAGAAGAATAACTAGGCACCTCTGTTTAATAACCTGATATCAACAACAGAAGAATAACTAGGCACCTCTGTTTAATAACCTGATATCAACAACAGAAGAATAACTAGGCACCTCTGTTTAATAACCTGATATCAACAACAGAAGAATAACTAGGCACCTCGGTTTAATAACCTGATGTCAACAACAGAAGAATAACTAGGCACCTCGGTTTAATAACCTGATATCAACAACAGAAGAATAACTAGGCACCTCGGTTTAATAACCTGATATCAACAACAGAAGAATAACTAGGCACCTCGGTTTAATAACCTGATATCAACAACAGAAGAATAACTAGGCACCTCGGTTTAATAACCTGATATCAACAACAGAAGAATAACTAGGCACCTCGGTTTAATAACCTGATGTCAACAGAAGAATAACTAGGCACCTCGGTTTAATAACCTGATATCAACAACAGAAGAATAACTAGGCACCTCGGTTTAATAACCTGATATCAACAACAGAAGAATAACTAGGCACCCTCGGTTTAATAACCTGATATCAACAACAGAAGAATAACTAGGCACCTCGGTTTAATAACCTGATGTCAACAACAGAAGAATAACTAGGCACCTCGGTTTAATAACCTGATATCAACAACAGAAGAATAACTAGGCACCTCGGTTTAATAACCTGATGTCAACAACAGAAGAATAACTAGGCACCTCGGTTTAATAACCTGATATCAACAACAGAAGAATAACTAGGCACCTCGGTTTAATAACCTGATGTCAACAACAGAAGAATAACTAGGCACCTCGGTTTAATAACCACGGCTTCTCTTTTTAAAGAGACCTACTGCAAGCGAATTCTGCAAGTGAGTTTCCAGACAATACAAAACAGTCATTTAAAACCATTAGACCTTGGTAGTGACACAAGTTCGTACTGTTCACATCATGCCACAAATACATCGGCACTTGGACGAGTGGGCGGAGTGAAAAAGAATGAGTTCCCGCAGACAAAATGTTTCATGGATGGGAGAGCACATAGTCAGATATTCTCACCCAGCGACAATGTTAGTTTCTAGAGTTCAGTAAAGAAATACCACTGAAAATGGTCATTTTCTCTGAGAGAACAAGAAATAGAGGCCAAGGAAAGGGGGAGAGGGACAGTGTGTATGTATGAGTCATGTGAGTGTGTGAGTAGATTGGGTGTGGAGGTCGATTGAGAGAACCGGTTGGGGATTGTTGAGCTGCCGCTGACAGCCAGGCGGAGAGGGAGCAGCCTGGACCAGACACTTTGCAGAGGGAAGAGTAGCAGCTTGGACCAGACACTGCAGAGGGAAGAGGAGCAGGTTGGACCAGACACTCTGCAGAGGGAAGAGGAGCAGCCTGGACCAGACACTCTGCAGAGGGAAGAGGAGCAGGTTGGACCAGACACTCTGCAGAGGGAAGAGGAGCAGGTTGGACCAGACACTCTGCAGAGGGAAGAGGAGCAGGTTGGACCAGACACTGCAGAGGGAAGAGGAGCAGGTTGGACCAGACACTCTGCAGAGGGAAGAGGAGCAGGTTGGACCAGACACTCTGCAGAGGGAAGAGGAGCAAGTTGGACCAGACACTCTGCAGAGGGAAGAGGAGCAGGTTATACCAGACACTGCAGAGGGAAGAGGAGCAGGTTGGACCAGACACTCTGCAGAGGGAAGAGGAGCAGGTTATACCAGACACTGCAGAGGGAAGAGGGGAGCAGGTTGGGACCAGACACTCTGCAGAGGAAGAGGAGCAGGCTGGACCAGACACTCTGCAGAGGAAGAGGGGAGTGCCTGGACCAGAAACTCTGCAGAGGGAAGAGTGGCAGGTTGGACCAGACACTCTGCAGAGGAAGTGGAGCAGGTTGACCAGACACTCTGCAGAGGGAAGAGGAGCAGGTTGGACCAGACACTCTGCAGAGGGAAGAGGAGCAGGTTGGACCAGACACTCTGCAGAGGGAAATCTGAGGACAGAACCCAGGCCAGCCAGAGAGAGGGTTCCTTTAGTAAACTTCCACTAAAGGAGTTCAAATAGCGCAATTTTATTTTTACCGAGTCGAGGGAGACCTTCGATCTTTACACCAGCAAAACAAAAATAGTTTACACTACACAACAATGAAATTGTGGATTTGTTCCACCATAAATGAATAGGTTATTAGTAGATTCAAATCTACTAGTCAGAGACAAGCGACTTGACATGCTGCAACGTCAAGGATAACAAAGTACAGAGACAACGTAGCAGTGGCTTAGGGACAAGTCTCTGAATGTCCTTGATGAAAACCTGCTCCAGAGCTCAGGACCTCAGACTGGGGAGAAGGTTCACCCTCCAACAGGACTCTAAGCACACAGCCAAGACAAGGTAGGAGTGGCTTCGGGACAAGTCTCTGAATGTCCTTGAGTGGCCCAGCCAGAGCCCGGACTTGAACCCGATCGAATATCACAGGAGAGACCTGAAAATAGCTGTGCAGCGACGCTCCCCATCCAACCTGACAGAGCTTGAGTATTTACAGAGAAGAATGGGAGAAACTCCCCAAATACAGGTGTGCCAAGCTAGTAGCGTGGTACCCAAGAAGATTCAAATCTGTTATCGCCTCCAAACGTGCTACTGAGTAAAGGGTCTGAATACTGATGTAAATGTCATAAATCCGAGGTTGAATAAAAAAAAATTGCAAACATGTCAAAGAAACTCTTTTGCTTTGTCATTATGGGGTATTTTGTACAGATTGATAAAGGAGAAAAAAGTGTTTACGCAGCTGTAGTATTAATAAATATTATATTGTTAAATCTTTACACAGATGTAGTATTATTCTATATATATATATCTATATATTATAGTCTTTACACAGATGTAGTGTTAGTATATATAT
This sequence comes from Oncorhynchus masou masou, assembly GCF_036934945.1. Taxonomy (NCBI): domain Eukaryota; kingdom Metazoa; phylum Chordata; class Actinopteri; order Salmoniformes; family Salmonidae; genus Oncorhynchus; species Oncorhynchus masou. The sequence continues at coordinate 10,634 of NW_027012540.1, forward strand.
ATATTAGATTATTATAGTCTTTACACAGATGTAGTGTTAGTATATATATATATATATATATATATTAGATCATTATAGTTTTTACACAGATGTAGTGTTATATATATATATATACTAACACTACATCTGTGGGGGAAAAAACTATAATGATCTAATATATATATATATATATATATATATATACTAACATTACATTTGTGTAAACTATAATGATCTAATATATATATATATATATATATATATATATATATATATATATATACTATATATATATTAGATCATTATAGTTTTTACACAAATGTAGTGTTAGTATATATATATATATATATATTAGATCATTATAGTCTTTACACAGATGTAGTATTAATAAATATTATATTTTAAAATACTTTACACAGTTGTAGAATTAATTAGTATTATATTATTAAATACTTTACACAGCTATAGTATTAATATATACTATTATTATAGTCTTTACAAAGCTGTAGTATTAATGTATATTATGTTATTATAGTTTTACAGATGTAGTATTAATACATATTATATTGTTATAGTTTTTATACAGATGTAGCATGAATATATACTATATTATTATAGTCTTTACACAGTTGTAGTATTCATTAGTATTATATTATTACATACTTTACACAGCTGTAGTATTAATAAAAATGATATTGTTGTAGTCTTTACACAGCTGTAGTATTAATTCATATTCAAGTATTAAATACTTTACACAGTTGTAGTATTCATTAGTATTATTAAATACTTTACACAGCTGTAGTATTAATATATACTATATTATTATAGTCTTTACAAAGCTGTAGTATTAATGTATATTATGTTATTATAGTATTTACACAGCTGTAGTATTAATATATTATACTATTATATTATTTACAGAAATGTAGTATTAATATATATATTATATTATTATAGTCTTTAAACAGCTGTAGTATTAATGTATATTGTACTATTCTAATCCTTACACAACTGATACCTCCTCTCCTCTCCTCTCCTCTCCTCTCCTCTCCTCTCCTCTCCTCTCCTCTCCTCTCCTCTCCTCTCCTCTCCTCTCCTCTCCTCTCCTCATCTCATCTCATCTCATCTCATCTCATCTCATCTCATCTCATCTCATCTCATCTCATCTCATCTCATCTCATCTCATCTCATCTCATCTCCTCTCCTCTCTCCTCTCCTTCTCCTCTCCTCTTCCCTCCTCTCCTCTCTCCCCTCTCCTCTCCTCCCTCTCCTCTCCTCTCCCTCCTCTCCCCTCTCCCCTCCCCCTCCCCCTCCCCTCCCCTCCCTCCCCCTCTCCTCTCCTCTCCTCTCCTCTCCCTCCTCTCCTCTCCTCTCCCTCTCCTCTCCCTCTCCCCCCTCCTCCTCTCCCTCCTCTCCCCCTCTCCCTCTCCCTCTCCTCTCCTCCTCTCCTCTCCTCTCCTCTCCCTCTCTCCCTCTCCTCTCCTCCCTCTCCTCTCCCCTCTCCTCTCCCTCCCTCCTCCCCTCCCTCTCCTCTCCTCTCCTCTCCTCCTCCAGACTATAGGCCATGAACTCCAGTCAAGAATCAGCCTCCGGTCCCAGGACCCAGACTGGGAAAACACAAGGAAGGGACTGGGAAGGTTGGGAAAGCCTAAAGAGTGGGAATAGTGTGAAATCGGCTAGATTTGGGAAAACAGAGAATGCCTGGAGTGTTGTTGTGAAGAATCGTGTTCCCAGAGCAGCAACCTCCCGAGCTGAGAGGATCTGGCCAGGGGGAGTCATACCATACATCATAGGAGGAAACTTCACCGGTGAGTATATATGATGGATCTGGCCAGGAGGACTCATACCTTACCTCATAGGAGGAAACTAGACTGGTGAGTATGTATGATGGATCTGGCCAGGAGGACTCATACCTTACTTCATAGGAGGAAACTAGACTGGTCAGTGTGTATGATGGATCTGGCCAGGAGGACTCATACCTTACCTCATAGGAGGAAACTAGACTGGTGAGTATATATGATGAATCTGGCCAGGAGGACTCATACCTTACATCATAGGAGGAAACTTCACTGGTGAGTATGTATGATGGATCTGGCCAGGAGGACTCATACCTTACTTCATAGGAGGAAACTAGACTGGTCAGTGTGTATGATGGATCTGGCCAGGAGGACTCATACCTTACCTCATAGGAGGAAACTAGACTGGTGAGTATATATGATGAATCTGGCCAGGAGGACTCATACCTTACCTCATAGGAGGAAACTAGACTGGTGAGTATATATGATGGATCTGGCCAGGAGGACTCATACCTTACCTCATAGGAGGAAACTAGACTGGTGAGTATATATGATGGATCTGGCCAGGAGGACTCATACCTTACCTCATAGGAGGAAACTTCACCGGTGAGTATATATGATGGATCTGGCCAGGAGGACTCATACCTTACCTCATAGGAGGAAACTAGACTGGTGAGTATATATGATGGATCTGGCCAGGAGGGCTCATACCTTACCTCATAGGAGGAAACTAGACTGGTGAGTATATATGATGGATCTGGCCAGGAGGACTCATACCTTACCTCATAGGAGGAAACTAGACTGGTCAGTATATATGATGGATCTGGCCAGGAGGACTCATACCTTACCTCATAGGAGGAAACTACACTGGTCAGTGTGTATGATGGATCTGGCCAGGAGGACTCATACCTTACTTCATAGGAGGAAACTAGACTGGTCAGTATGTATGATGGATCTGGCCAGGAGGACTCATACCTTACCTCATAGGAGGAAACTACACTGGTCAGTGTGTATGATGGATCTGGCCAGGAGGACTCATACCTTACTTCATAGGAGGAAACTAGACTGGTCAGTATGTATGATGGATCTGGCCTAGAGGACTCATACCTTACCTCATAGGAGGAAAACTACACTGGTCAGTATATATGATGGATCTGGCAAGGAGGACTCATACCTACCTCATAGGAGGAAACTAGACCGTGAGTATATATGATGGATCTGGCCAGAGGACTCATACCTTACCTCATAGGAGGAAACTAGACTGGTCAGTGGATGATGGATCTGGCCAGGAGGACTCATACCTTACCTCATAGGAGGAAACTACACTGGTCAGTGTGTATGATGGATCTGGCCAGGAGGACTCATACCTTACCTCAAAGGAGGAAACTAGACTGGTGAGTATATATGATGGATCTGGCCAGGAGGACTCATACCTTACCCCAAAGGAGGAAACTAGACTGGTCAGTATATATGATGGATCTGGCCAGGAGGACTCATACCTTAGCCCAAAGGAGGAAAGTAGACTGGTCAGTATATATGATGGATCTGGCCAGGAGGACTCATACCTTACTTCATAGGAGGAAACTACACTGGTCAGTGTGTATGATGGATCTGGCCAGGAGGACTCATACCTTACCCCAAAGGAGGAAAGTAGACTGGTGAGTATATATGATGGATCTGGCCAGGAGGACTCATACCTTACCTCAAAGGAGGAAACTAGACTGGTCAGTATGTATGATGGATCTGGCCAGTAGGACTCATACCTTACCTCAAAGGAGGAAACTAGACTGGTCAGTGTGTATGATGGATCTGGCCAGGAGGACTCATACCTTACCTCATAGGAGGAAACTACACTGGTCAGTATATATGATGGATCTGGCCAGGAGGACTCATACCTTACCTCATAGGAGGAAACTACACTGGTCAGTATATATGATGGATCTGGCCAGGAGGACTCATACCTTACTTCATAGGAGGAAACTACACTGGTCAGTATGTATGATGGATCTGGCCAGGAGGACTCATACCTTACTTCATAGGAGGAAACTACACTGGTCAGTATGTATGATGGATCTGGCCAGGAGGACTCATACCTTACCCCAAAGGAGGAAACTAGACTGGTCAGTGTGTATGATGGATCTGGCCAGGAGGACTCATACCTTACTTCATAGGAGGAAACTACACTGGTCAGTATGCATGATGGTATGATGGATCTGGCCAGGAGGACTCATACCTTACCCCAAAGGAGGAAACTAGACTGGTGAGTATATATGATGAATCTGGCCAGGAGGACTCATACCTTACCTCATAGGAGGAAACTAGACTGGTGAGTATATATGATGGATCTGGCCAGGAGGACTCATACCTTACCTCATAGGAGGAAACTACACTGTTCAGTATGTATGATGGATCTGGCCAGGAGGACACATACCTTACCTCAAAGGAGGAAACTAGACTGGTGAGTATATATGATGAATCTGGCCAGGAGGACTCATACCTTACCTCATAGGAGGAAACTACACTGGTCAGTATGTATGATGATCTGGCCAGGAGGACTCATACCCTTACTTCATAGGAGGAAACTACACTGGTCAGTATGTATGATGGATCTGGCCAGGAGGACTCATACCTTACCCCAAAGGAGGAAACTAGACTGGTGAGTATATATGATGGATCTGGCCAGGAGGACTCATACCTTACCTCATAGGTGGAAACTAGACTGGTCTGTGTGTATGATGGATCTGGCCAGGAGGACTCATATCTTACCTCATAGGAGGAAACTACACTGGTCAGTATGCATGATGGTATGATGGATCTGGCTAGGAGGACTCATACCTTACCTCATAGGAGGAAACTACACTGGTCAGTATGTATGATGGATCTGGCCAGGAGGACTCATACCTTACCTCATAGGAGGAAACTAGACTGGTCAGTATGCATGATGGATCTGGCCAGGAGGACTCATACCTTACCTCATAGGAGGAAACTACACTGGTCAGTATGTATGATGGATCTGGCCAGGAGGACTCATACCTTACCTCAAAGGAGGAAACTAGACTGGTGAGTATATATGATGAATCTGGCCAGGAGGACTCATACCTTACCTCATAGGAGGAAACTACACTGGTCAGTATGTATGATGGTATGATGGATCTGGCTAGGAGGACTCATACCTTACCTCATAGGAGGAAACTACACTGGTGAGTATGTATGATGGATCTGGCCAGGAGGACTCATACCTTACCTCATAGGAGGAAACTACACTGGTCAGTATGTATGATGGATCTGGCCAGGAGGACTCATACCTTATCTCATAGGAGGAAACTAGACTGGTCAGTATGTATGATGGATCTGGCCACTTTATGACATGTGTGTGTGTGTGTGTGTGTGTAACTGTGTGTGTGTGTGTGTGTGTGTGTGTGTGTGTGTGTGTGTGTGTGTGTGTGTGTGTGTGTAACTGTGTGTGTGTGTAATTGTGTGTGTATAACAGTGTGTGTGTGTGTGTGTGTGTGTGTGTGTGTGTGTGTGTGTGTGTGTGTGTGTGTGTGTGTGTGTGTGTGTTTCTGTGTGTTCCAGGCAGTCAAAGAGCGATGTTCAAGCAGGCGATGCGTCACTGGGAGAAACTGACCTGCGTGACCTTCATAGAGAAGACTGAAGAAGAGAGTTACATCGTCTTCACGTACAGACCCTGTGGGTGAGGAGGGGGAGAGAGGGAGGGAGGGGGAGAGGGAGGGAGGGGGAGAGGGAGGGAGGGAGGGGGGGAGAGGGAGGGAGGGGGAGAGGGAGGGAGGGAGGGGGGGAGAGGGAGGGAGGGGGAGAGGGAGGGAGGGAGGGGGAGAGGGAGGGAGGGGGGAGAGGGAGGGAGGGAGGGGGGGAGAGGGAGAGAGGGGGGGGAGAGGGAGAGAGGGGGGAGAGGGAGGGAGGGAGGGGGGGAGAGGGAGAGAGGGGAGGGTTGTGAAGGAGGGGTTAGAGAGGAAGATATAGCAGGATGGTGTTAGGTATTGGCCCATTGTCCCACTCACTTTCTCATTGCGTGTGTGTGTGTGTGTGTGTGTGTTTGTGTGTGTGTGTGTGTGTGAGAGAGTGTGTGTGTGTGTGAGAATGTGTGAGTGTGAGAGTGTGTGTGAGTGTGTGTGTGTGTGTGAGAATGTGTGAGTGTGAGAGTGTGTGAGTGTGTGTGTGTGTTAGAATGTGTGTGTGTGTTTGTGTGTGTGCGCGTGTGTGTGTGTGAGTGTCTGTGTGTGTGTGTGTGTGTGTGTGAGAGAATGTGCGTGTGTGTGTGTGTGTGAGAGTGTGTGTGTGTGTGTGAACAGAAGTTTCCCTGATGACCATGTCACAGCAAGAGACGACACGGTCACTCAACAATGGGCCCCTTCCTTTCCTTCCTGCCCCCCCCCCCCTGCGAGGCTTTAGTTTCTCGCTGTTCCATCTAACTAAGGGGGCTTGGTGCTTATGTACAGATGCAGGATCGTAATTTAAGCCAGTCAGCTACACAGGTAAATAATCCTGCAGCAACAGGGAATGAAAGGATTTTTTTGGGGTTGGGGCGAATCAAGTATGACATTTAAAATGTAAATTTTCAAACTTTAGAAGACTTTATAAATCTTTTATTACACTAGACGTTTGCATTTCCTGCTCGTGCAAGGATATTCTCAGACACAAAAGAGTGATCAAATTAAGATCCTACTTCTGTACTGTGTACTTCATGCTATTTAGAACGTAGCGTTTAGTGTAAATACATTCAGCAACGAACATCAGCATCTGACCCTCGTCTACGGGAGGCCTAACGGTTAGAGCGTTGGGCCAGTTTCCGTAAAGGTCGCTGGTTCGAATTCCCGAGAAAACGGGGTGAAAAATCTGTCGACGTGCCCTTGAGCAAGGCACTTAACCCTAATTTGGTCCCGGGGCGCTACTGACCCTGTAAAAAAACATCTATCATGCTACTCTGACTGACCCTGTAAAACAACACCTATCATACTACTATGACTGACCCTGTAAAACAACACCTATCATACTACTATGACTGACCCTGTAAAACAACACCTATCATACTACTATGACTGACCCTGTACAACAACACCTATCATACTACTATGACTGACCCTGTACAACAACACCTATCATACTACTATGACTGACCCTGTAAAACAACACCTATCATACTACTATGACTGACCCTGTAAAACAACACCTATCATACTACTATGACTGACCCTGTAAAAACAACACCTATCATACTACTATGACTGACCCTGTAAAACAACACCTATCATACTACTATGACTGACCCTGTAAAACAACACCTATCATGCTACTATGACTGACCCTGTAAAACAACACCTATCATACTACTATGTCTGACCCTGTAAAACAACACCTATCACACTACTATGACTGACCCTGTAAAACAACACCTATCATACTACTATGACTGACCCTGTAAAACAACACCTATCACACTACTATGACTGACCCTGTAAAACAACACCTATCACACTACTATGACTGACCCTGCAAAACAACACCTATCATACTACTATGATTGACCCTGTAAAACAACACCTATCACACTACTATGACTGACCCTGTAACAGAGTGAGTACGGTAGTGTAGTAAACAGAGTGAATACTGCAGTGTACTAAAAAGAGTGAGTACAGTAGTGTACTAAACAGAGTGCGTACAGTAGTGTACTAAACAGAGTGAGTACAGTAGTGTACTAAACAGAGTGTGTACAGTAGTGTACTAAACAGAGTGAGTACAGTAGTGTACTAAACAGAGTGAGTACAGTAGTGTACTAAACAGAGTGAGTACTGTAGTGTAGTAAACAGAGTGAGTACTGTAGTGTAGCTAACACAGTGAGTACGGTAGTGTATTAAACAGAGTGAGTATGGTAGTGTGAGTACTGTAGTGTAGGAAACAGAGTGAGTACTGTAGTGTACCAAACAGAGTGAGTATGGTAGTGTAGTAAACAGAGTGAGTGCAGTAGTGTATTAAACATAGTGAGTACTGTAGTGTAGTAAACAGAGTGAGTACAGTCGTGTATTAAACAGAGTGAGTACTGTAGTGTAGTAAACAGAGTGAGTACGGTAGTGTAGTAAACAGAGTGAGTGCAGTAGTGTATTAAACATAGTGAGTACTGTAGTGTAGTAAACAGAGTGAGTACGGTAGTGTATTAAATAGAGTGAGTATTGTAGTGTGAGTACTGTAGTGTAGTAAACAGAGGGGAGTACGGGTAGTGTAGTAAACAGAGTGAGTGCAGTAGTGTATTAAACATAGCGTAGTTCTGTAGTGTAGTAAACAGAGTGAGTATGGTAGTGTAGTAAACAGAGTGAGTACAGTAGTGTAGTAAACAGAGTGAGTACGGTAGTGTAGTAAACAGAGTGAGTACGGTAGTGTATTAAACAGAGTGAGTATGGTAGTGTGAGTACTGTAGTGTAGTAAACAGAGTGAGTGCAGTAGTGTATTAAACATAGTGAGTTCTGTAGTGTAGTAAACAGAGTGAGTATGGTAGTGTAGTAAACAGAGTGAGTACGGTAGTGTATTAAACAGAGTGAGTATGGTAGTGTGAGTACTGTAGTGTAGTAAACAGAGTGAGTACGGTAGTGTAGTAAAAAGAGTGAGTACAGTCGTGTATTAAACAGAGTGAGTACAGGTAGTGTAGTAAACAGAGTGAGTACGGTAGTATATTAAACAGAGTGA
>NW_027012541.1:0-19101 GCF_036934945.1 Oncorhynchus masou masou
ACTCTTCATTAGTGCTATAGTGATGCTAACTCTTCATCAGTGCTTAAGGGATGCTAACTCTTCATTAGTTTTATTGGGATGCTAACTCTTCATTAGTGCTATAGTGATGCTAACTCTTCATCAGTGCTTAAGGGATGCTAACTCTTCATTAGTTTTATTGGGATGCTAACTCTTCATTAGTGCTATAGGGATGCTAACTCTTCATTAGTGCTATAGGGATGCTAACTCTTCATTAGTGCTATAGGGATGCTAACTCTTCATTAGTGTTATAGGGATGCTAACTCTTCATTAGTGTTCATTAGTGCTATAGGGATGCTAACTCTTCATTAGTGCTATAGACATGCTAACTCTTCATTAGTGTTATAGGGATGCTAACTCTTCATTGGTGTTATAGGGATGCTAACTCTTCATTAGTGCTATAGGGATGCTAACTCTTCATTAGTGTTATAGGGATGCTAAATCTTCATTCGTGCTATAGGGATGCTAACTCTTCGTTAGTGCTATAGGGATGCTAACTCTTCATTAGTGCTATAGGGATGCTAACTCTTCATTAGTGTTATAGGGATGCTAACTCTTCATTAGTGCTATAGAGATGCTAACCCTTCATTAGTGCTATCGGGATGCTAACTCTTCATTAGTGTTATATGGATGCTAACTCTTCATTAGTGTTATAGGGATGCTAACTCTCCATTAGTGCTATAGGGATGCTAACGCTTCATTAGTGCTACAGGGATGCTAATTCTTCATTGGTGTTATAGGGCTCCTAACTCTTCATTAGTGTTATAGGGATAGTAACTCTTCATTAGTGCTATAGGGATGCTAACTCTTCATTAGTGCTATAGGGATGCTAACTGTTCATTAGTCCTATAGGGATGCTAACACTTCATTAGTGTTATAGGGATGCTAACTCTTCATTAGTGCTATAGGGATGCTAACACTTCATTAGTGCTATAGGGATGCTAACTCTTCATTAGTGTTACAGGGATGCTAACTCTTCATTAGTGTTATAGGGATACTAACTCTTCATTAGTGCTATAGGGCTGTTAACTCTTCATTAGTGTTATAGGGATTCTAACTCTTCATTAGTGTTATAGGGATGCTAACTCTTCAATAGTGCTATAGGGATGCTAACTCTTCATTAGAGCTATAGGGATGCTAACACTTCATTAGTGTTATAGGGATACTAACTCTTCATTAGTGCTATAGGGCTGCTAACTCTTCAATAGTGCTATAGGGATGCTAACTCTTCATTAGAGCTATAGGGATGCTAACTCTTCATTAGTGCTATAGTGATGCTAACTCTTCATTAGAGCTATAGGGTGGCTAACTGTTCTGGTCTGTAGGGGGATGGAAGTCACACGAGGGTCCGTCCCAAAAGGCACACTATTTTCTATGTATTGCACTTATTTTGACCAGGGCCCTAATCTAAAGTAGTGCAGTTGGGAATAGGGTGCCATTGGGACACAGCATCCCAGAGGCAGATACTGCAGCTGTTATCATACAGGATAACATAGAAGATACTCTACTTTTTGTTTTTCTCTCTACCTGCACTGTAATGGTTCTCATTTTCACCTGTAATGGTTCTCATTTTTACCTGTAATGGTTTTCATTTTCACCTGTAATGGTTCTCATTTTCACCTGTAATGGTTCTCATTTTTACCTGTAATGGTTCTCATTTTCACCTGTAATGGTTCTCATTTTCACCTGTAATGTTACACATTTTTACCTGTAATGGTTCTCATTTTTACCTGTAATGGTTCTCATTTTTACCTGTAATGGTTCTCATTTTTACCTGTAATGGTTCTCATTTTTACCTGTAATGGTTCTCATTTTTACCTGTAATGGTTCTCATTTTTACCTGTAATGGTTCTCATTTTTACCTGTAATGTATTCTTTTTTTGTGCTAAATAGAGCAACTATACAAATCTATAGGTTAACCTGTTTAGAAATTTCTGAATGCTGATTATGTAAAATATGGGTATCTGAAGTAGACTGTTGAATATGCAGTAGACTGGATCATAGTCATCACTTGGTGTAATTAAAGTGACTTGTCTGTGTGTTTAACAAGCCTTACAAGCTCAGAATGTATTCATGGTTCTCATTCTGTGTGTGTGTGTGAGTAAGTGTGTGTGTGTGTGTGTTTATTCATGGTTCATCCGCTTCTCATTATGTGTGTGTGTGTGTAAGTGAGTGATTGTGTGTGTGTGTGTTTATTCATGGTTCATCCGGTTCTCATTATATGTGTGTGTGTGTGTGTGTGTGTGTGTGTGTGTGTGTGTGTGTGTGTGTGTGTGTGTAAGTGAGCGAGTGTGTATTCATGGTTCATCAGGCTCTCATTTTCTCTTAGATTGAAGAGCAGCCGGGGAACGGTTCTCTTTCTGTGTGTGTGGAGCGGACCGGACTCGATGGGGGTTTCAGTTTCATCCCCACACGAGTTCTTACCAAGCGCTACTGACTATTCATCCCATTTCCTGTGGATTAAATTTATGTAGGCCCCTAACCATTTTGTATGTGTGTGTTTGTGGAGTCGTGCCTCCGTGCCTCCGTCACTGCCCACTCTTGAGAAAAGCACTCTCCTCTCCCTCGTTCCAGCCACTCACACCTTCCAACCCCCTATTCAGCTGCAAGCTTCAGGTTCCATACAACACATGATCTGGGTCCAGCTGGTGTGGTCTAGTCGTCAGGTTCAGACAACACATGATCTGGAGTCCAGCTGGTGTGGTCTAGTCGTCAGGTTCAGACAACACATGATCTGGGTCCAGCTGGTGTGGTCTAGTCGTCAGGTTCAGACAACACATGATCTGGGTCCAGCTGGTGTGGTCTAGTCGTCAGGTTCAGACAACACATGATCTGGGTCCAGCTGGAGTGGTCTAGTCGTCAGGTTCAGACAACACATGATCTGGGTCCAGCTGGTGTGGTCTAGTCGTCAGGTTCAGACAACACATGATCTGGGTCCAGCTGGTGTGGTCTAGTCGTCAGGTTCAGACAACACATGATCTGGGTCCAGCTGGTGTGGTCTAGTCGTCAGGTTCAGACAACACATGATCTGGGTCCAGCTGGAGTGGTCTAGTCGTCAGGTTCAGACAACACATGATCTGGGTCCAGCTGGAGTGGTCTAGTCGTCAGGTTCAGACAACACATGATCTGGGTCCAGCTGGAGTGATCTAGTCTTCAGGTTCAGACAACACATGATCTGGGTCCAGCTGGTGTGGTCTAGTCGTCAGGTTCAGACAACACATGATCTGGGTCCAGCTGGTGTGGTCTAGTCGTCAGGTTCAGACAACACATGATCTGGGTCCAGCTGGAGTGATCTAGTCGTCAGGTTCAGACAACACATGATCTGGGTCCAACTGGAGTGATCTAGTCTTCAGGTTCAGACAACACATGATCTGGGTCCAGCTGGAGTGATCTAGTCGTCAGGTTCAGACAACACATGATCTGGGTCCAGCTGGTGTGGTCTAGTCGTCAGGTTCAGACAACACATGATCTGGGTCCAACTGGAGTGATCTAGTCGTCAGGTTCAGACAACACATGATCTGGGTCCAGCTGGTGTGGTCTAGTCGTCAGGTTCAGACAACACATGATCTGGGTCCAGCTGGTGTGGTCTAGTCGTCAGGTTCCATACAACACATGATCTGGGTCCTGCTGGAGTGGTCTAGTCGTCAGGTTCAGACAACACATGATCTGGGTCCAACTGGAGTGATCTAGTTGCCAGGTTCCATACAACACATGATCTGGGTCCAGCTGGAGTGATCTAGCCATGGAAACAAAGCCTATCAGGCTCTGATGAAGATATGGTGAGCCTCAATGCTGCTTCCTCCATGCTTCATCCTCAATGCTGCAGGGGCCCCAGGGGAGTCAGACAATCTTCCCTCTCTTCCTCCTCTCTTCCTCCTCTTGTCCTCCTCCTCCTAACACTATTGACCCCCCAGCTGTGTGCTGATTCAAAGCCCTGCATGCCTCTGTCTGTCTGTGATTATCTCTGGGCATTTCTCTCTCTCAATTTCAATTTAATTTACATTTTGATTACATTTAATGGGCTTTATTGGCATGGGAAACATATATTTACATTAAGCAAGTGAAATAGATAATAAACAAAAGGGAAATAAAATAAAAATAAAAAGAACAGTAAACATTACACTCCAAAAGGATAAGACATTTCAAATGTCAAATTATGTCTATATACAAAAGTTCAAAAGTTAGGGTCATTTAGAAATGTCCTTGGTTTTGAAAGAAAAACACATTTTTTGTCCATTAAAATAACATCAAATTGATCAAGAAATACAGTGTAGACATGGTTAATTTTGTAAATTAATATTGTAGCTGAAAACAGCTGATTTTTTTAATGGAATATTTACATAGGCGTACAGAGGCCCATTATCAGCAACCATCACTCCTGTTTCAATGGCACTTTGTGTTAGCTAATCCAAGTTGATCATTTTAAAAGGCTAATTGATGATTAAAAAAACCTTTTTGCAATTAAAATGTATGTCAGCAGCTGAAAACTGTTGTTCTGATTAAAGAAGCAATAATACTGGCCTTCTTTAGAGTAGATGAGTGTCTGGAGCATCTGGACAATAAAAGAAAAGATTAAGATGGGCAAAATAATGCAGACACTGGACAGAGGAAGATGTTTTGTATAAAAGTGTTAGGACAGACCAATCTAGATTTACTGACAGAAATGTGTCTGTTTATTGCCATTGTTTTTCCCCCAACACCACTTTCCAGCAATTTGTACAGCAGACACTCATGCCATATTGAGTCAAAAGCACAAAGAACGAGAAGACTTTGCCTTTGTTTTGGTTTGTTTGTTAATTAGGTGTGCATGGTGAATATGTGGTCGGTCTTACGATCATTTGGTAAAAATGATATTTGATATTTGATATTTGCTTAGTACATTGTTTCCACTGAGGAAATGTACAACTTCTTGCGACTAGCAATCCCGGATCCGGGAGCGTAATCATAGCCTCAAACGAATTAGCATAACGCAGTGAGACATAAATAACACTAGAAACTTTTCCTATTCATGAAAATCGCAAATGAAATATATTCAAACACAAGCTTAGCCTTTTGTTAATCACACTGTCATCTCAGATTTTCAAAATATGAGTTACAGCCAACTAGACAAGCATTTGTGTAAGTTTATCATGGCATAATGCTATGCTAGGCTCTGCTGGCAGCAGGCAACATTTTCACGACAAATAAGAAAAGCAACCAAATTAAATAATTTACCTTTGAAGAACTTCGGATGCTTTCACTCAGGAGACTCCCAGTTAGATAGCAAATGTTCCTTTTTTTCCAAAAAATATTATTTTTGTAGGTGAAATAGCTCCTGTTTGTTCTTCATGCTTGGCTGAGAAATCGACCGGAAAATGCTACCAATACTACGCCAAACTGTTTTTCCTGCTCCATAATATCGACAGAAACACGGCAAACGTTGTTTAGGATCAATCAAGGCGTTTTTAACATATATATTAGATAATATATCCGTCGCAATTGGTTTCTCATAAGAAGCGATTGGAAAAATAGCACCCCAGTATTTTACGCAAGATTTTCTGCGGGAGACACCATGTGACCACTTGCTAAATATGGTCCCTTACGGCTATTCTTCAACGGAAATGCGTAAAAAGGTCTGCTGTAGACACCTTGGGGAATACGTGGAAAACGTAAGCCCATTCGCTCATTCATAGCCATATAAGGAGTCATTGGCATGAGGCGGTTTCAAAAAATGCATCACTTCCTGGTTGGATTTTATCTGGGTTTCCCCTTTAACATAAGTTCTGTTGCACTCACAGACAATATCTTTGCAGTTTTGGAAACGTCAGAGTGTTTTCTATCCAAAGCCGTCAATTATATGCATAGTCGAGCATCTTTTCGTGACAAAATATCTTGCTTAAAACGGGAACGTTTTCATCCAAAAATTAAAAAAAGCGCCCCTAACACCAAGAGGTTTTAATGGTAATGCAAGATTGCTGTTGACGCATATCCAACGATAGTTATTGGGGTCAAATTCTTCTCCACTTTTTGTGGAATGGGGAAGATGCCAGAGCTGAGAATGATGTTAAAAAGTGTAATTTGTGGTCTGAATATTTTATCATTTCATTTAGGATACCGTCAACCTAACAGGCCTTTTGAGTTCGAGGGTTTGTAATTTGTGTTTGATATTATTAATATTATATAGATTCTAATATTTGTATTTGATTTTTGTTGTTTGTTCTTTGTTCCACACAATCTCTATCGCACTCCACACTGCCCTTTCCCACCTGGACAAAAGGAACACCTATGTGAGAATGCTGTTCATTGACTACAGCTCAGCGTTCAACACCATAGTGCTCACAAAGCTCATCACTAAGCTAAGGACCCTGGGACTAAACACCTCCAATCTGCAACAGGATCCTGGACTTCCTGACGGGCCGCCCCCAGTTGGTAAGGCAACAACACATCTGCCACGCTGATCCTCAACACAGGGGCCCCTCAGGGGTGTGTAATTAGTCCTCTCCTATACTCCCTGTTCACCCACGACTGCATGGCCTAACACAACACAATCATTATGTTTGCTGACGACACAACAGTGGTAGGCCTGATCACCAACAATGATGAGACAGCCTATAGGGAGTAGGTCAGAGACCTGGCAGTGTGGTGCCAGGACAACAACCTCTCCCTCAATGTGAGAAGACAAAGGAGCTGATTGTGGACTACTGGAAAGGCAGGCTGAACAGGCCCCATTAACATCGACAGGGCTGTAGTAGAGCGGGTCGAGAGTTTCAAGTTCCTTTATGTCCACATCACCAACAAACTATCATGGTCTAAACACACCAAGACAGTCATGAAGAGGGCCCGACAAAACCTTTTCCCCCTCAGGAGACTGAAAAGAATTGGCATGGGTCCCCAAATATTTTACTTGAACTGAATTGTTGGTTGAGGGGCTTGTAAGTAAACATTTCACTGTAAGGTCTGTTGTATTGTGTGAATTCAAGTTTGATTTGATTTATAGATCCAAAAAGATTGAGGTGGTTTATTCATACATCTCCGTTTTGAGCAGACAATGTGTTGTTGTTTGTTTAGTGATCAAAAGATTATTCAATTACATTGAGCTGATTTCTGTATTGTTTTAGAGATTCACCATAGTGAAGGCATAGGCTCAGGTTTTTTGTTTCTTTTCAACTTCTTTCTTAGGTTTTGCATTCTTTGTTAGGTGCCTCCTAGAAGAGGTAGGTGCAGAGTCAGGAGCAGGAGAGCAAGGGATTTCAGTCATTTATAATAAAGTCCCAACTCAACAACAACAGGTGGGGGAACACCCCAAAGAAGTTGCCACACCTATAGGGAAAATAATCTAAACACACGGAGGAGAAACCTCTACTCCTAATACAGTAACAACGGTACAACGACGGTGAGAAAACGAAAAACCCTTTGCGAAAACACCTAAACAGAGGAAACACAGCAAATAATCATATAATCATCATAATCAATAATCAATAATCACAAAGCCAGCAGGCAGCGGAGGTTAATAAACAGAGTTTAACTAACAGGACACAGGTGTAAACGAAATACAGACAGACACAAACGAAAAAGGAAAATGGATCGGTGGGAACTATTAGACCGGTGATGACGGCCGCCGAGCGCCGCCCGAACAGGAAGAGGAGCCACCTTCAGTGGGAGCTAGTAGACCGGTGACGACGACCGCCGAGCGCCGCCCGAACAGGAAGAGGAGCCACCTTCAGTGGCAGCTAGTAGACCCCGGTGTGACACCGCCGAGCACCGCCCGAACAGGAAGAGGAGCCACCTTCAGTGGGAGCTAGTAGACCGGTGACGACGGCCGCCCGAGCGCCGCCCGAACAGGAAGAGGAGCCACCTTCAGTGGGAGCTAGTAGACCGCTGAGTACGACCGCCGAGCACCGCCCCGAACAGGAAGAGGAGCCACCTTCAGTGGGAGCTAGTAGACCGGTGACGACGACCGCCAAGCACCGCCCCGAACAGGAAGAGGAGCCACCTTCAGTGGGAGCTAGTAGACCGGTGACGACGACCGCCGAGCACCGCTCCGAACAGGAAGAGGAGCCACCTTCAGTGGGAGCTAGTAGACCGGTGACGACGACCGCCGGCGCCGCCCGAACATGCTGGGGAGACACCTTCAGTGGGAGCTAGTAGACCGGTGACGACGACCGCCCGAGCGCCGCCCGAACAGGAAGAGGAGCCACCTTCAGTGGGAGCTAGTGAGCCGGTGACGACGACCGCCGAGCGCCGCCCGAACATGCTGGGAGACACCTTCAGTGGGAGCTAGTAGACCGGTGGCGACGACCGCCGAGCACCGCCAGAACAGGAAGAGGAGACACCTTCAGTGGGAGCTAGTAGACCGGTGACGCGGCGACCGCCGAGCGCCGCCCGAACAGGAAGAGGAGCCACCTTCAGTGGGAGCTAGTAGACCGGTGACGACGACCGCCGAGCGCCGCCGAACATGCTGGGGAGACACCTTCAGTGGGAGCTAGTAGACCGGTGACAGCGACCGCCGAGCACCGCCAGAACAGGAAGAGGAGACACCTTCAGTGGGAGCTAGTAGACCGGTGACGACGACCGCCCGAGCACCGCCAGAACAGGAAGAGGAGCCACCTTCAGTGGGAGCTAGTAGACCGGTGACGACGAGCCGCCGAGCACCGCCCCGAACAGGGAGAGGAGCCACCAGTGGGAGCTAGTAGACCGGTGACGACGACCGCCGAGCACCGCCCCGAACAGGGGAGGAGCCACCTTCAGTGGGAACTAGTAGACCGGTGACGACGACCGCCGAGCACCGCCCGAACAGGAAGAGGCCACCTTCAGTGGGAGCTAGTAGACCGGTGACGACGACCGCCGAGCGCCGCCCGAACATGCTGGGAGACACCTTCAGTGGGAGCTAGTAGACCGGTGAGCGACGACCGCCGAGCACCGCCAGAACAGGAAGGAGACACCTTCAGTGGAGCTAGTAGACCGGTGACGACGACCGCCGAGCACCGCCAGAACAGGAAGAGGAGCCACCTTCAGTGGGAGCTAGTAGACCGGTGACGACGACCGCCGAGCACCGCCCCGAACAGGGGAGAGGCCACCTTCAGTGGGAGCTAGTAGACCCGGTGACGACGACCGCCGAGCACCGCCCGAACAGGGAGAGGCCACCTTCAGTGGGAACTAGTAGACCGTGACGACGACCGCCGAGCACCGCCCGAACAGGAAGAGGAGACACCTTCAGTGGGAGCTAGTAGACCGGCGACGACGACCGCGAGCACCGCCCGAACAGGGAGAGAGCCACCTTCAGTGGGAACTAGTAGACCGGTGACGACACCGCCGAGCACCGCCCGAACAGGAAGAGAGCCACCTTCAGTGGGAGCTAGTAGACCGGTGACGACGACCGCCGAGCACCGCCCGAACAGGAAGAGGAGCCACCTTCAGTGGGAGCTAGTAGACCGGTGACGACGACCGCCGAGCGCCGCCCCGAACAGGAAGAGGAGCCACCTTCAGTGGGAGCTAGTAGACCGGTGACGACGACCGCCGAGCACCGCCAGAACAGGAAGAGGAGACACCTTCAGTGTGAGCTAGTAGACGGTGATGACGGCCGCCTGGCGTCGCGAACAGGAAGAAGGCCACCTTCAGTGGGAGCTAGTAGACCAGGTGATGGCGACCGCCCGGCGCTGCCCGAACAGGAAAGGAGCCACCTTCAGTGGGAGCGAAGTAGACCCGGTGGCGACAACCGCGAGCACCGCCCCGAACAGGAAGGAGACACCTTCAGTGGGAGCTAGTAGACCGGTGGCGGCACCGCCGGGCGCCACCCGAACAGGAAGAGGAGCCACCTTCAGTGGGGGCTAGTAGACCCGGTGTGGCGACCGCCCAGGAAACACCGCCCGAACAGGGAGAGGAGCCACCTTCAGTGGAAGTCGTGACATTTTCATCAAATCATTTGTCATTGTTGTTAATTTTCTTAGAATGTCTGCTTGAATGTTTTAAAGATTTGATAAGGAGCTGAGAGGTCAAATATACTGTTTAGGTTTTCAACTGCCAAGCTTAACACTATTACAGTGGACATTTTTGTCTAGGAAGTTGTCTAAATGGGATTGAATTTGTTGTTGTCTAAATGTTTTGGTAGTTTCAATACTACTTTCCATCCATCTACAGCATTTCTTAATATTATTCAGTTCCTTTGGCTTTGAAGCCTCATGATTGACTTTGCTATGTTCTGATAAGGTGTCAGATAAACTGGGTTGAGGTCAGTGATAAAGTAGCCTCCCTCCCTCCCTCCCCTCTCTCTTTCTCTCCATACCTCCCTGAATCTCTCCCTCTCTCTACATCTATATCCCTCCCTCCCTCCCTCCCTCCCTCCCTCCCCCTCCCTCCCTCCCTCCCTCCCTCCCTCCCTCCCTCCCTCCCCTCCCCCTCCTCCCCCCCTCCCTCCCTCCCTCCCTCCCTCCCTCCCTCCCTCTTTCTCTCCATACATCCCTGCCTCTCTCTCTCTCTCTCTCTCTCTCTCTCTCTCTCTCTTTCTCTCTCTTTCTCTCCATACGTCCGTGCCTCTCTCTCTCTCTTTCTCTCTTTCTCCCGCGTCCCTGCCTCTCTCTCTCTCTCCCTCACCCCTCCACTCTTTCTATCTCTCTGTCTCTCTCCCTCTCTCTCCATATCTCTCCCTCCCAGCTGGAAACAGCTGATACAGAAAAAGCTCCAGGTCCCAGGTTGTTCTCTTTCTCTCTGAATTCAAGAATCCCCAAATCACAATGAAAAGGATGTTGGAAGCCAGGAATTCCTCCCAAATACCAAGATGAGGTGTCTATCGTCGGCTCCAGTTTAGTTTCTCTGTTCTCTGTTCTGTCAGTGGGTCTACCATTGTGCGGGGTAATGTTGACGTCCCTGACGACACGCATTGAGAAAAGATAATATTGTGAATTTACTTCAGAATAAAGTAGATCTCTACCCTCTCTTGACAATGTAAATCCTGCACAGTCTCTTGTCTTTCCCCAAAGACAAGTGTTACAACCCAATTAGCACACTACTCTATATAGTGTCCACACTACTCCCTATATAGTACCTCACTACTCTATATAGTGTCCTGACTACTCCCTATATAATTAGCCCTGACTACTCCTATAGTCACACTACTCCTATATAGTGCCCACACTACTCCTATATAGTGTATCACACTACTCCTATATAGTGCCCACACTACTCCCTATATAGTGTCCACACTACTCTATATAGTGCCCTGACTAATCCCTATATAGTGCCCTGACTACTCCCTATATAGTGCCACACTACTCCTATATAGTGTCCACACTACTCTATATAGTGCCCACTACTCCTATATAGTGTCACTACTCCCTATATAGTGCCCTGACTACTCCCTATATAGTGCCCTGACTACTCCTATATAGTGTCCACACTACTCCCTATATAGTGTCCACACTACTCCTATATAGTGCCCACTACTCCTATATAGTGTACACACTAATCCCTATATAGTGCCCTGACTACTCCCTATATAGTGTCACACTACTCTATATAGTGTCCCACACTACTCCTATATAGTGTCCACACTACTCCTATATAGTGCCACTGCTCCTATATAGTGTCCCATATTCCCTATATAATTATCCACACTACTCCTATATAGTGCCCACACTACTCTATATAAGTGTCCACACTACTCCTATATAGTGCCCTGACTACTCCTATATGGTGCCTGACTACTCCTATATAGTGTCACACTACTCCCTATATAGTGTCCACACTACTCCTATATAGTGCCCACACTACTCTATATAGTGTCCACTACTCTATATAGTGCCCTGACTACTCCCTATATAGTGCCTGACTCCTCCCTATATAGTGTCACACTACTCCTATATAGTGTCCACACTACTCCCTATATAGTGCCCACACTACTCTATATAGTGTCCACACTACTCCCTATATAGTGCCCTGACTACTCCCTATATAGTGTCCACTATATATATAGTGTCACTGCTCTATATAGTGTCCACTATACCTATATGGTATACACTATACATATAGTGTCCACACTACTCCTATATAGTGTCCACACTACTTCTATATAATTTCTCTATAGTGTCACACTATCCTTATGTAGTGCCCACACTACTCTATATAGTGCCCACACTACTCCTATATAGTTTCCACACTACTCCCTATATAGTGCCCTGACTACTCCCTATAGTGCCCTGACTACTCCTATATAGTGTCCACACTGCTCCCTGACTCCACTACTCCTATATAGTGTGTCCACACTACTCCCTATATAGTGAGTATGTGATAGTGTAGCTCCCTATATAGTGCCTCATCCACACTACTCCCTATTAGTTACTAAATATTCAAATGAAACAGTTTTTCATGAACATTATTGTTGTTGTAAATGCATCTGCCAGACTAGAGACTGCAGTTCTGCGTCACGTTACTATTATCCCCTAAGATCCTTTAACTCATATGTGCCTTGTTATGTGCAACGATTGCCTTTGACCTAAGTCCTTATATTCTCACGTGTGAAATGTAATCAAAATGCTTGAACCATTTTCTTGCTTTGCATGGTGTGCTGTGATTCTACAGAATGACAAGGACTATATTGACTATGAGGAACTACTGTTGCCAATCCCTATCACTGCCTCCATCCGTCAGTCATTTGATGGACTCATACAGAACTAGAGACAAAAGGTCATGAACACTTAACTTCAACGCGCCGTTCGACTGGTAACCTCTCAACCAACGGACTTCTGACTCCTCGCTGCACCTCGACTGCTGTCTCTCCTGCTGATCCTACGGACCCTGCTCAGGGAGGGGGAACAAACCCGGCAGGAGAGGCAAACAAACTCGACTCGGAGAGGGCAAACAAACCCTGCTCCCGGGGAGGCAAACAAATTACTGCTCAGGGAGAGGCAAACAAACCCGCTCAGGGAGAGGCAAACAAACCCTGCTCAGGGAGAGGCGAACAAACCCTGGGAGAAGTGAACAAGCCCTGCTCCAGGGAGAGGCAAACAAACCCTGCTCAGGGAGAGGCAAACAAACCCTGCTCAGGAGAGGCGAACAAACCCTGCACCAGGGAGGGTGAACAAACCCTGCTCAGGGAGAGATTTGAACAAACCCTGCTCAGGGAGAGGTGAACAAACCCGGCTCAGGGAGAGGCGACCAAACCCTGCTCAGGGAGAGGTGAACAAACCCTGCTCGGGGAGAGGTGAACAAACCCTGCTCGGGGAGAGGCAAACAAACCCTGCTCGGGGAGAGGTGAACAAACCCGGCTCAGGGAGAGGCGAACAAACCCTGCTCAGGGAGAGGTGAACAAACCCGGCTCAGGGAGAGGCAAACAAACCCTGCTCAGGGAGAGGCAAACAAACCCTGCTCGGGGAGAGGTGAACAAACCCTGCTCGGGGAGAGGTGAACAAACCCTGCTCAGGGAGAGGCAAACAAACCCTGCTCGGGGAGAGGTGAACAAACCCTGCTCGGGGAGAGGCAAACAAACCCTGCTCGGGGAGAGGTGAACAAACCCGGCTCAGGGAGAGGCGAACAAACCCTGCTCAGGGAGAGGTGAACAAACCCTGCTCAGGGAGAGGCAAACAAACCCGGCTCAGGGAGAGGTGAACAAACCCTGCTCAGGGAGAGGTGAACAAACCCTGCTCAGGGAGAGGTGAACAAACCCTGCTCAGGGAGAGGCGAACAAACCCTGCTCAGGGAGAGGCGAACAAACCCTGCTCAGGGAGAGGTGAACAAACCCTGCTCAGGGAGAGGTGAACAAACCCTGCTCAGGGAGAGGTGAACAAACCCTGCTCAGGGAGAGGTGAACAAACCCGGCTCAGGGAGAGGTGAACAAACCCTGCTCAGGGAGAGGTGAACAAACCCTGCTCAGGGAGAGGCAAACAATCCCTGCTCAGGGAGAGGTGAACAAACCCTGCTCAGGGAGAGGTGAACAAACCTGGTTCAGGGAGAGGCAAACAAACCCTGCTCAGGGAGAGGTGAACAAACCCGGCTCAGGGAGAGGTGAACAAACCCTGCTCAGGGAGAGGCAAACAAACCCTGCTCAGGGAGAGGTGAACAAACCCTGCTCAGGGAGAGGCAAACAAACGCTGCTCAGGGAGAGGTGAACAAATTCTGCTCTGGAAATTCCGAACAAACCCTGCTTGGGTAGAGCTACATTTCTCTACCGCTACTTTAGTTTTTTTGTGCTATATTTTCCCAGTTCAAAGCCCTTTAGACCTTGGTGACTTCCTGAACTTGGAGATTCTGGTTCTGTCCATGTAATGGAGTGGTGACTACCCACTGGGCACCACCACGTCATTTCAACGTGGACATGTGGGTAAAATTGAGATGAGATGTTGATCAATGAGATTTCTATCAGCCATAATCGAAGTGTAGATTACATCTCACATTCCAGTGTTCTAATTTGTAAACGAGGCTGCATGGGATTTCTCATAATGTGCAGCCAATGGCAATGTCCGCTTTAGGGTATCATCTCGGGAGCCACTTGTGGATCGTTATTAGCACAGTTCCACCTCAGACACCGCCAAAACAACATCCATATGGGTGTCGGCCGGCGCGGATCTGATAGAATGTACCCCAAGGTTTTTAAATGGGAATACAATGTCAGGTATTTTTGTTATTTATCTAACAATTTACTGTGTTATTATCACTGTAGTTAATCTAATAGCGCAGGCCAACATGACTTGGACTGCAGTTGAGATGACGTTAGAGTACATAGTGCAAGTGATCAATAGCTGTTCAAGATTCTGTGCATGTATTTTCTTTACAGTAATAGTGAATATCTCCACAGACCTATGATCTTGGCATTCTATCTTAAACATGTACATTTTCTATGATTACATAAGAAGATGTTTATAGATTCAGTAACCTCAAAATGTTGCCCTGAATGTGGTACTTATTTTAAGGTTGAATAAATACGGTTACTGTCACACCCTGATCTTTCACCTGTCCTTGTGCTTGTCTCCCCCCCCCCTCCAGGCGTCGCCCATCTTCCCCACTTATCCCCTGGGTATTTATACCTGTGTCTTCTGTCTGTCTGGACCAGTTTGTCTTGCTTGTCCTAGTAAACCAGTGTTTTGTCTCGTGCTTTTCCACCAGTCTCTTTTTCTCGTCCTCGTCCGACCTCTGCCTGACCTGACCCTGAGCCTGCCTGCTGTCCTGAACCTTGACCTCTACTCTGGGTTATCGACCCCTGCCTGCCTTGACCTGTCGTTTGCCTGCCCCTGTTGCAATTAACATTGTTTCTTCAACACAGTCTGCACTTGGGTCTAACCAGAAACCTGATAGTTACATTCATTTTTCACATACATGTGTATGTGTGATTGATGAGCACTGTGTGTGTGTTTTTGTGTGTGTGAGGTTGCAGCGCTGGTCGTGTGATGGATAAGCCCTGTGTGTGTAATTCATAATTGGATTGGGTTTGGAGGACAACACAACAGAATATAAAAATTTAACCCTTGTATTGTGTGGGGTCAATGTTTACTAAAATAGAAATTATACATTCTGACTGAGGATCATGTCTCTGTCAATTCGGAGTCTGACAGTGAGTTGGAAGAAGAGGATGAGATTGACCCTCAGCCAGCCTTAGGACCAGCCCATCAGCAGCCCGGACCAGCCCATCAGCCCCAGGACCAGCCCATCAGCAGCCAGCCCCAGAACCAGCCCATCAGCAGCCAGAACCAGCCCATCAGCCCGAGGACCAGCCCATCAGCAGCCAGCCCCAGAACCAGCCCATTAGCAGCCAGAACCAGCCCATCAGCCCCAGAACCAGCCCATCAGCCCCAGGACCAGCCCATCAGCAGCAGGGACCAGCCCATCAGCAGCCAGCACCAGGACCAGCCCATCAGCAGCCAGCCCCAGAACCAGCCCATCAGCAGCAGGGACCAGCCCATCAGTCCCAGGACCAGCCCATCAGCAGCCAGCCCCAGAACCAGCCCATCAGCATCCAAAACCAGCCCATCAGCCCCAGAACCAGCCCATCAGCAGCCAGAACCAGCCCATCAGCCCAAGGACCAGCCCATCAGCAGCCAGCCCCAGGACCAGCCCATCAGCAGCCAGCCCCAGGACCAGCCCATCAGCAACCAGCCCCAGGACCAGCCCATCAGCAGCCAGCCCCAGGACCAGCCCATCAGCAGCCAGAACCAGCCCATCAGCAGCCAGCCCCAGGACCAGCCCATCAGCAGCCAGCCCCAGAACCAGTCCATCAGCACCAGGACCAGCCCATCAGCAGCCAGCCCCAGAACCAGCCCATCAGCAGCCAGAACCAGCCCATCAGCCCCAGGACCAGCCCATCAGCAGCCAGAACCAGAACCAGCCCATCAGCAGCCAGCCCCAGAACCAGCCCATCAGCAGCCAGAACCAGCCCATCAGCCCCAGAACCAGCCCATCAGCAGCCAGAACCAGCCCATCAGCAGCCAGAACCAGCCCATCAGCAGCCAGAACCAGCCCATCAGCCCCAGGACCAGCCCATCAGCCCCAGGACCAGCCCATCAGCCCCAGGACCAGCCCATCAGCAGCCAGCCCCAGGACTAGGACCAGCCCATCAGCAGCCAGCCCCAGAACCAGCCCATCAGCCCCAGGACCAGGACCAGGACCAGCCCATCAACAGCCAGCCCCAGGACCAGCCCATCAGCAACCAGCCCCATGACCAGCCCATCAGCAACCAGCCCCATGACCAGCCCATCAGCAGCCAGCCCCAGGACCAGCCCATCAGCAGCCAGCCCCAGGACCAGCCCATCAGCAGCCAGCCCCAGGACCAGCCCATCAGCAACCAGCCCCATGACCAACCCATCAGCAGCCTGCAGGAACAGCAATGTGGATGTAAAAAAAAAATGAAATTGAATGGTCTATTTGCCCAAGGAATGAGCCACCCAGCATGGCTGCCAATGTGATAAGGATACAACCAGGACTGATGCGGATGGTGGTTACTCATGTACAGGACAAGTCTTCTTTTCAACTGATCATCTCAGATACCATCCAGAAAATAATTCTGGACTGCACTCATTTGGAGGGAAGGTGAGTTTTTGGAGAGAGATGGAAGGAGATGTACCAAACTCATTTACATGCATAATTTTCTTATCCTTACTGGTGTTGTCATATCCAATGGGGAATACACATAATCCCCGTGGGATGCAGAAACAGGCAGAGAACTTTTCAGTGCAACAATATTCACATTATTTCCAGGATTATCCTCTCGATACCGATACACCAGACCGCTCCGAGACATCAGGTGCTCAGGTCAGAGAGACAAGCTAGCTGCAATCAGGTCAGTGCAGAAAGACAAGCTAGCTGCAATCAGGTCAGTGCAGAGAGACAAGCTAGCTGCAATCAGGTCAGTGCAGAGAGACAAGCTAGCTGCTAATCAGGTCAGTGCAGAGAGACAAGCTAGCTGCAATCAGGTCAGTGCAGAAAGACAAGCTAGCTGCTATCAGGTCAGTGCAGAGAGACAAGCTAGCTGCAATCAGGTCAGTGCAGAGAGACAAGCTAGCTGCAATCAGGTCAGTGCAGAGAGACAAGCTAGCTGCAATCAGGTCAGTGCAGAGAGACAAGCTAGCTGCAATCAGGTCAGTGCAGAGAGACAAGCTAGCTGCAATCAGGTCAGTGCAGACAGACTAGCTAGCTGCAGTCAGGTCAGTGCAGAGAGACAAGCTAGCTGCAATCAGGTCAGTGCAGAGAGACAAGCTAGCTGTAATCAGGTCAGTGCAGAGAGACAAGCTAGCTGCAATCAGGTCAGTGCAGAGAGACAAGCTAGCTGCAATCAGGTCAGTGCAGAGAGACAAGCTAGCTGCAATCAGGTCAGTGCAGAGAGACAAGCTAGCTGCAATCAGGTCAGTGCAGAGAGACAAGCTAGCTGCAATCAGGTCAGTGCAGAGAGACAAGCTAGCTGCAATCAGGTCAGTGCAGAGAGACAAGCTAGCTGCAATCAGGTCAGTGCAGAGAGACAAGCTAGCTGCAATCAGGTCAGTGCAGAGAGACAAGCTAGCTGCAATCAGGTCAGTGCAGAGAGACAAGCTAGCTGCAATCAGGTCAGTGCAGAGAGACAAGCTAGCTGCAATCAGGTCAGTGCAGAGAGACAAGCTAGCTGCAATCAGGTCAGTGCAGAGAGACAAGCTAGCTGCAATCAGGTCAGTGCAGAGAGACAAGCTAGCTGCAATCAGGTCAGTGCAGAGAGACAAGCTAGCTGCAATCAGGTCAGTGCAGAGAGACAAGCTAGCTGCAATCAGGTCAGTGCAGAGAGACAAGCTAGCTGCAATCAGGTCAGTGCAGAGAGACAAGCTAGCTGCAATCAGGTCAGTGCAGAGAGACAAGCTAGCTGCAATCAGGTCAGTGCAGAGAGACAAGCTAGCTGCAATCAGGTCAGTGCAGAGAGACAAGCTAGCTGCAATCAGGTCAGTGCAGAGAGACAAGCTAGCTGCAATCAGGTCAGTGCAGAGAGACAAGCTAGCTGCAATCAGGTCAGTGCAGAGAGACAAGCTAGCTGCAATCAGGTCAGTGCAGAGAGACAAGCTAGCTGCAATCAGGTCAGTGCAGAGAGACAAGCTAGCTGCAATCAGGTCAGGTGCAGAGAGACAAGCTAGCTGCAATCAGGTCAGTGCAGAGAGACAAGCTAGCTGCAATCAGGTCAGTGCAGAGAGACAAGCTAGCTGCAATCAGGTCAGTGCAGAGAGACAAGCTAGCTGCAATCAGGTCAGTGCAGAGAGACAAGCTAGCTGCAATCAGGTCAGTGCAGAGAGACAAGCTAGCTGCAATCAGGTCAGTGCAGAGAGACAAGCTAGCTGCAATCAGGTCAGTGCAGAGAGACAAGCTAGCTGCAATCAGGTCAGTGCAGAGAGACAAGCTAGCTGCAATCAGGTCAGTGCAGAGAGACAAGCTAGCTGCAATCAGGTCAGTGCAGAGAGACAAGCTAGCTGCAATCAGGTCAGTGCAGAGAGACAAGCTAGCTGCAATCAGGTCAGTGCAGAGAGACAAGCTAGCTGCAATCAGGTCAGTGCAGAGAGACAAGCTAGCTGCAATCAGGTCAGTGCAGAGAGACAAGCTAGCTGCAATCAGGTCAGTGCAGAGAGACAAGCTAGCTGCAATCAGGTCAGTGCAGAGAGACAAGCTAGCTGC
>NW_027012542.1:0-19101 GCF_036934945.1 Oncorhynchus masou masou
GGGCTATGGAAACTAGTACATAGAGTAATATGACTGCTAGTGGCTATGGAAACTAGTACATAGAGAGTAATATGACTGCTGGGGACTATGGAAATTAGTACATAAGTACATATGACTGCTTTTAGGTATGGAAACTAGTACATAGAGTAATTTGACTGCTGGTGGCTATGGAAACTAGTACATAGAGTAATATGACTGCTGAAGAAGGCTATGGAAACTAGTACACAGAGTAACATGACTGCTGGTTTATGGAATCTAGTACATATAATAATATAACTGCTGCTGACTATGGAAACTGGTACATAGAGTAATATGACTTCTGGTAGCTGTGGAAACAAGTACATAGAGTATATGACTGCTGGTAGCTATGGAAACTAGTACGTATAATAATATGACTGCTGGTGACTATGGAAACTAGTACATATAATATGACTGCTGGTGACTATGGAAACTAGTACATAGAATCATGTGACTGACTATGGAAACTAGTACATAGAGTAATATGACTGCTGGTTTTTATGGAAACTAGTACATACAGTAATATGACTGCTGGTGACTATGGAAACTGGTACATAGTAATATGATCATAGCTATGACTAGTACATAGAGTATATGACTGCTGTAGCTATGGAAACTAGTACGTAGAGTAATTTGACTGCTGGAAACTAGTACATATAATAATATGGCTGCTGACTAAACTAGTACATAGAGTAATATGACTGCTGTGGCTATGGAAACTAGTACATACAGTAATATGACTGCTGGTGACTGAAACTAGTACTATCCCTAGTGGCTATGGAAACTAGTTGTAATATGACTGCTGGTAGCTATGAAACTAGTACATAGAGTAATTTGACTGCTGGTGGCTATGAAACTACTATAGTAAATATGATGCTGATGACTATGGAAACTTGTACATATAGTAATATGACTGCTGGTGGCTATGGAAACTAGTACATATAGTAGTGACTGCTGAGTGGCTATGGAAACTAGTACATATAATAATAGGACTGCTGGTGGCTTTAGGATGTGTACATAGACTAATTTGACTGTTGTTGGCTATGGGAAACTAGTACATAGAGTAATATGACTGCTGGGGACTATGAAATTAGTACATATAGAGTAATATGACTGCTTTTAGCTATGGAAACTAGTACATAGAGTATTTGACTGCTGGTGGCTATGGAAACTAGTACATAAGTAATATGACTGCTGGGGACTATGGAAATTAGTACATAGAGAGTAATATGACTGCTTTTTAGCTATGAAACTAGTACATAGAGTAATTTGACTGCTGGTGGCTATGGAAACTAGTACATAGAGTAATATGACTGCTGGTAGCTATGGAAACTAGTACATAGAGTAATATGACTGCTGGTGACTATGGAAAACTAGTACATATAGTAATATGCCTGCTGGTGACTATGGAAACTAGTACATAGAATCATGTGACTCCTCGTGGCTATGGAAACTAGTACATAGAGTAATATGACTGCTGGTTGCTATGGAAACTAGTACATATAATAATATAACTGCTGCTGACTATGGAAACTGGTACATAGAATCATGTGACTCCTCGTGGCTATGGAAACTAGTACATAGAGTAATATGACTGCTGGTAGCTATGGAAACTAGTACATAGAGTAATATGACTGCTGGTAGCTATGGAAACTGTAACGTAGAGTAATTTGACTGCTGGTGGCTATGGAAACTAGTACATATAATAATATAACTGCTGCTGACTATGGAAAGTAGTACATAGAGTAATATGACTGCTGATGGCTATGGAAACTAGTACATACAGTAATATGACTGCTGGTGACTATGGAAACTAGTACATAGAATCATGTGACTCTAGTGGCTATGGAAACTAGTACATAGAGTAATATGACTGCTGGTAGCTATGGAAACTAGTACATAGAGTAATTTGACTTCTGGTGGCTATGGAAACTAGTACATAGAATCATTTGACTCCTAGTGGCTATGGAAACTAGTACATAGAGTAATATGACTGCTGGTAGCTATGGAAACTAGTACATATAGTTTTATGACTGCTGGCGGCTATGGAAACTAGTACATATAGTTTTATGACTGCTGGCGGCTATGGAAACTAGTACATATAATAATATAACTGCTGCTGACTATGGAAACTAGTACATATAGTAATATGACAGCTGGCAGGCTATGTAAACTATTACATATAATAATGTGACTGCTGGTAGCTGTGGAAACTAGTACATATAGTAATTTAACTGCTGGTGGCTATGGAAACTATTACATATAATAATGTGACTGCTGGTAGCTGTGGAAACTAGTACATATAGTAATTTAACTGCTGGTGGCTATGGAAACTAGTACATAGAGTAATATTACTGCTGATGGCTATGGGAACTAGTACATAGAGTAAAAAAGACTGCTGGTGACTATGGAAAAGTGCATATAGTAAAATGACTGCTGATGGCTATGGAAACTAGTACACAGTGTAATATGACTGCTGGTGGCTATGGAAACAATTACATAGAGTAATATGACTGTTGGTGGCTATGGAAACAATTTTATAGAGTAATATGACTGTTGGTGGCTATGGAAACTAGTACATAGTAATATGACTGCTGGTGACTATGGAAACTAGTACAGTAATTCATGACTCCTCGTGGCTATGGAAACTGGTACATAGAGTAATTTGACTCGCTGGTTTGTTGTACATAGGTAATTTGACTGCTGGTGTTGTGGAAACTAGTACATAGAGTATTATGACTGCTGGTGGCTATGGAAACTAGTACATATAGTAATATGACTGCTGATGGCTATGGAAACTAGTACATAGAGTAATTTGACTGCTGGTGACTATGGAAACTAGTACATAGATTCATGTGACTCCTAGTGGCTATGAAAACTGGTACATAGAGTAATTTGACTGCTGGTGGTTGTGGAAACTAGTACATATATTAATATAACTGCTGCTGACTATTGAAACTAGTACATATAGTAATATGACTGCTGGTGACTATGGAAACTAGTACATAGAGCAATATGACTGCTGGTGACTGGAAACTAGTACAGATAGTAATATGACTGCTGGTGGCTATGGAAACGAGTACATATAGTAATATGACTGCTGGTGACTGGAAACTAGTATATAGAGTAATTTGACTGCTGGGGACTATGGAAACTAGTACATAGAGCAATATGACTGCTGGTGACTGGAAACTAGTACAGATAGTAATATGACTGCTGGTGGCTATTTAAACGAGTACATATAGTAATATGACTGCTGGTGACTGGAAACTAGTATATAGAGTAATTTGACTGCTGGGGAATATGGAAACTAGTACATAGAGTAATATGACTGCTGGTGGCTATGGAACCTAGTACATAGAGTAATATGACTGCTGGTGACTGGAAACTAGTGCATATAGTAATATGACTGCTGGTGACTATGGAAACTAGAACATAGAGTAATATGACTGCTGGTGACAGGAAACTAGTACATATAGTAATATGACTGCTGGTGACTATGGGAACTAGAACATAGAGTAATATGACTGCTGGTGACAGGAAACTAGTACATATAGTAATATGACTGCTGGTGACTATGGGAACTAGTACATAGAGTAATATGACTGCTGGGGACTATGGAAACTAGTACATAGGGTAATATGACTGCTGGTGACTGGAAACTAGTACATATAGTAACATGACTGCTGGTGACAGGAAACTAGTACATATAGTAATATGGCTGCTGGTGACTATGGGAACTAGTACATAGAGTAATATGACTGCTGGTGACTATGGAAACTAGTACATAGAGTATTATGTCTGCTGGTGGCTATGGGAACTAGTACATAGAGTATTATGTGACTGCTGGTGGCAATGGAAACTTGTACATGTAGTAATATGACTGCTGGTGACTATGGAATCTTGTACATATAGTAATATGACTGCTGGTGGCAATGGAAACTAGTACATATAGTAATATGACTGCTGGTGACTATGGGAACTAGTACATAGAGTAATATGACTGCTGGGGACTATGGAAACTAGTACATAGGGTAATATGACTGCTGGTGACAGGAAACTAGTACATATAGTAATATGACTGCTGGTGACTATGGGAACTAGTACATAGAGTAATATGACTGCTGGGGACTATGGAAACTAGTACATAGGGTAATATGACTGCTGGTGACTGGAAACGAGTACATATAGTAACATGACTGCTGGTGACAGGAAACTAGTACATATAGTAATATGGCTGCTGGTGACTATGGGAACTAGTACATAGAGTAATATGACTGCTGGTGACTATGGAAACTAGTACATAGAGTAATATGTCTGCTGGTGGCTATGGGAACTAGTACATAGAATTATGTGACTGCTGGTGGCAATGGAAACTTGTACATGTAGTAATATGACTGCTGGTGACTATGGAATCTTGTACATATAGTAATATGACTGCTGGTGGCAATGGAAACTAGTACATATAGTAATATGACTGCTGGTGACTATGGGAACTAGTACATAGAGTAATATGACTGCTGGGGACTATGGAAACTAGTACATAGGGTAATATGACTGCTGGTGACTGGAAACGAGTACATATAGTAACATGACTGCTGGTGACAGGAAACTAGTACATATAGTAATATGGCTGCTGGTGACTATGGGAACTAGTACATAGAGTAATATGACTGCTGGTGACTCTTTAAACTAGTACACAGAGTATTATGACTGCAGGTGGCTATGGAAACATAGTAATATGTCTGCTGGTGGCTATGGAAACTAGTACATGGAGTAATATGACTCCTGGTGGCAATGGAAACTAGTACATAGAGTAACATGACTGCTGGTGACTATGGAAACTAGTACATAGAGTAATATGACTGCTGGTGGCTATGGAAACTACTTCATATAGTAATATGATGCTGATGACTATGGAAACTAGTACATGGAGTAATATGACTCCTGGTGGCAATGGAAACTAGTACATAGAGTAACATGACTGCTGGTGGCTATGGGAACTAGTACATAGAGTAATATGACTGCTGGTGGCTATGGAAACTAGTACATAGAGTAATATGACTGCTGGGGACTATGGAAATTAGTTCATAGAGTAATATGACTGCTTTTAGGTATGGAAACTAGTACATAGAGTAATTTGACTGCTGGTGGCTATGGAAACTAGTACATAGAGTAATATGACTGCTGGGGACTATGGAAATTAGTACATAGAGTAATATGACTGCTGATGGCTATGGAAACTAGTACACAGAGTAATATGACTGCTGGTGGCTATGGAAACAATCACATAGAGTAATATTACTTCTGGTAGCTGTGGAAACAAGTACATAGAGTAATTTGACTGCTGGTTGCTATAGAAACTAGTACATATAATAATATGACTGCTGCTGACTATGGAAACTAGTACATATAGTAATATGACTGCTGGTGACTATGGAAACTAGTACATAGAATCATGTGACTCCTTGTGGCTATGGAAACTAGTACATAGAGTAATATGACTGCTGGTTTTTATGGAAACTAGTACATATAATAATATAACTGCTGCTGACTATGGAAACTGGTACATAGAGTAATATGACTGCTGGTGGCTATGGAAACTAGTACATAGAGTAATATGACTGCTGGTAGCTATGGAAACTAGTACATAGAGTATATGACTGCTGGTAGCTATGGAAACTAGTACGTATAATAATATAACTGCTGCTGACTATGGAAAGTAGTACATAGAGTAATATGACTGCTGATGGCTATGGAAACTAGTACATACAGTAATGTGACTGCTGGTGACTATGGAAAGTAGTACACAGAGTAATTTGACTGCTGATGGCTATGGAAACTAGTACATACAGTAATATGACTGCTGGTGACTATGGAAACTAGTACATAGAATCATGTGACTCCTAGTGGCTATGGAAACTAGTACATAGAGTAATATGACTGCTGGTAGCTATGGAAACTAGTACATAGAGTAATTTGACTTCTGGTGGCTATGGAAACTACTTCATATAGTAATATGATGCTGATGACTATGGAAACTTGTACATATAGTAATCTGACTGCTGGTGACTATGGAAACTAGTACATATAGTAATATGACTGCTGGTGGCTATGGGAACTAGTACATAGAGTAATTTGACTGCTGGTGGCTATGGAAACTAGTACATATAATAATAGGACTGCTGGTGGCTTTGGGATCGGGTACATAGACTAATTTGACTGTTGTTGGCTATGGAAACTAGTACATAGAGTAATATGACTGCTGGTGGCTATGGAAACTAGTACATAGAGTAATATGACTGCTTTTAGCTATGGAAACTAGTACATAGAGTAATTTGACTGCTGGTGGCTATGGAAACTAGTACATAGAGTAATATGACTGCTGGGGACTATGGAAATTAGTACATAGAGTAATATGACTGCTTTCAGCTATGGAAACTAGTACATAGAGTAATTTGACTGCTTGTGGCTATGGAAACTAGTACATAGAGTAATATGTCTGCTGGTGGCTATGGAAACTAGTACATGGAGTAATATGACTGCTGGTGGCTATGGAAACTAGTACACAGAGTAATATGACTGCTGGCGGCTTTGAAACTAGTACATAGAGTAATATGACTGCTGGTGGCTATGGAAACTAGTACATAGAGTAATATGACTGCTGGTAGCTATGGAAACTAGTACATAGAGTAATTTGACTTCTGGTGGCTATGGAAACTACTTCATATAGTAATATGATGCTGATGACTATGGAAACTTGTACATATAGTAATATGACTGCTGGTGACTATTTGAACTAGTACACAGTGTATTATGACTGCAGGTGGCTATGGGAACTAGTACATAGAGTAATATGTCTGCTGGTGGCTATGGAAACTAGTGCATGGAGTAATATGACTGCTGATGGCTATGGAAACTAGTACACAGAGTAATATGACTGCTGGTGGCAATGGAAACTAGTACATAGAGTAACATGACTGCTGGTGACTATGGAAACAAGTACATAGAGTAATATGACTGCTGGTGTCTATGGAAACTACTTCATATAGTAATATGATGCTGATGACTATGGAAACTTGTACATATAGTAATATGACTGCTGGTGACTATGGAAACTAGTACATATAGTAATGTGACTGCTGGTGGCTATGGGAACTAGTACATAGAGTAATATGACTGCTTTTAGCTATGGAAACTAGTACATATAATAATAGGACTGCTGGTGGCTTTGGGATCGTGTACATAGACTAATTTGACTGTTATTGGCTATGGAAACTAGTACATAGAGTAATATGACTGCTGGGGACTATGGAAATTAGTACATAGAGAGTAATATGACTGCTTTTAGCTATGGAAACTAGTACATAGAGTAATTTGACTGCTGGTGGCTATGGAAACTAGTACATATAGTAACATGACTGCTGATGGCTAAGGAAACTAGTACATTTTGTAATATGACTGCTGGTGACTATGGAAACTAGTACATATAGTAATATGACTGCTGGTGACTATGGAAACTAGTACATATAGTAATATGACTGCTGGTGACTATGGAAACTAGTACATAGATTCATGTGACTCCTCGTGGCTATGGAAACTGGTACATAGAGTAATTTGACTGCTGGTGGTTGTGGAAACTAGTACATAGAGTATTATGACTGCTGGTGGCTGGAAACTAGTACATATAGTAATATGACTGCTGATGGCTATGGAAACTAGTACATAGAGTAATTTGACTGCTGACTATGGAAACTAGTACATAGATTCATGTGACTCCTTGTGGCTATGGAAACTGGTACATAGAGTAATTTGACTGCTGGTGGTTGTGGAAACTAGTACATATATTAATATAACTGCTGACTATTGAAACTAGTACATATAGTAATATGACTGCTGGTGACTATGGAAACTAGTACAGAGCAATATGACTGCTGGTGACTGGAAACTAGTACAGATAGTAATATGACTGCTGGTGGCTATGGAAAGCAGTACATATAGTAATATGACTGCTGGTGACTGGAAACTAGTATATAGAGTAATTTGACTGCTGGGGACTATGGAAACTAGTACATAGAGCAATATGACTGCTGGTGACTGGAAACTAGTACAGATAGTAATATGACTGCTGGTGGCTATGGCTATGACTGCTGGTGACTGGAAACTAGTATATAGAGTAATTTGACTGCTACTATGGAAACTAGTACATAGAGTAATATGACTGCTGGTGGCTATGGAACCTAGTACTAGTAATATGACTGCTGGTGACTGGAAACTAGTGCATATAGTAATATGACTGCTGTGGGACTATAGAGTAATATGACTGCTGGTGACAGGAAACTAGTACATATAGTAATATGACTGCTGGTGACTAGAACATGGAAACTAGTGACAGGAAACTAGTACATATAGTAATATGACTGCTGGTGACTATGGGAACTAGTACATAGAGTAATATGACTGCTGGGGACTATGGAAACTAGTACATAGGGTAATATGACTGCTGGTGACTGTACATATAGTAACATGACTGCTGGTGACAGGAAACTAGTACATATAGTAATATGGCTGCTGGTGACTATGGGAACTAGTACATAGAGTAATATGACTGCTGGTGACTATGGAAACTAGTACATAGAGTAATATGTCTGCTGGTGGCTATGGGAACTAGTACATAGAATTATGTGACTGCTGGTGGCAATGGAAACTTGTACATGTAGTAATATGACTGCTGGTGACTATGGAATCTTGTACATATAGTAATATGACTGCTGGTGGCAATGGAAACTAGTACATATAGTAATATGACTGCTGGTGACTATGGGAACTAGTACATAGAGTAATATGACTGCTGGGGACTATGGAAACTAGTACATAGGGTAATATGACTGCTGGTGACTGGAAACGAGTACATATAGTAACATGACTGCTGGTGACAGGAAACTAGTACATATAGTAATATGGCTGCTGGTGACTATGGGAACTAGTACATAGAGTAATATGACTGCTGGTGACTCTTTAAACTAGTACACAGAGTATTATGACTGCAGGTGGCTATGGAAACTAGTACATAGAGTAATATGTCTGCTGGTGGCTATGGAAACTAGTACATGGAGTAATATGACTCCTGGTGGCAATGGAAACTAGTACATAGAGTAACATGACTGCTGGTGACTATGGAAACTAGTACATAGAGTAATATGACTGCTGGTGGCTATGGAAACTACTTCATATAGTAATATGATGCTGATGACTATGGAAACTAGTACATGGAGTAATATGACTCCTGGTGGCAATGGAAACTAGTACATAGAGTAACATGACTGCTGGTGGCTATGGGAACTAGTACATAGAGTAATATGACTGCTGGTGGCTATGGAAACTAGTACATAGAGTAATATGACTGCTGGGGACTATGGAAATTAGTTCATAGAGTAATATGACTGCTTTTAGGTATGGAAACTAGTACATAGAGTAATTTGACTGCTGGTGGCTATGGAAACTAGTACATAGAGTAATATGACTGCTGGGGACTATGGAAATTAGTACATAGAGTAATATGACTGCTGATGGCTATGGAAACTAGTACACAGAGTAATATGACTGCTGGTGGCTATGGAAACAATCACATAGAGTAATATTGCTTCTGGTAGCTGTGGAAACAAGTACATAGAGTAATTTGACTGCTGGTTGCTATAGAAACTAGTACATATAATAATATGACTGCTGCTGACTATGGAAACTAGTACATATAGTAATATGACTGCTGGTGACTATGGAAACTAGTACATAGAATCATGTGACTCCTTGTGGCTATGGAAACTAGTACATAGAGTAATATGACTGCTGGTTTTTATGGAAACTAGTACATATAATAATATAACTGCTGCTGACTATGGAAACTGGTACATAGAGTAATATGACTGCTGGTGGCTATGGAAACTAGTACATAGAGTAATATGACTGCTGGTAGCTATGGAAACTAGTACATAGAGTATATGACTGCTGGTAGCTATGGAAACTAGTACGTATAATAATATAACTGCTGCTGACTATGGAAAGTAGTACATAGAGTAATATGACTGCTGATGGCTATGGAAACTAGTACATACAGTAATGTGACTGCTGGTGACTATGGAAAGTAGTACATAGAGTAATATGACTGCTGATGGCTATGGAAACTAGTACATACAGTAATATGACTGCTGGTGACTATGGAAACTAGTACATAGAATCATGTGACTCCTAGTGGCTATGGAAACTAGTACATAGAGTAATATGACTGCTGGTAGCTATGGAAACTAGTACATAGAGTAATTTGACTTCTGGTGGCTATGGAAACTACTTCATATAGTAATATGATGCTGATGACTATGGAAACTTGTACATATAGTAATCTGACTGCTGGTGACTATGGAAACTAGTACATATAGTAATATGACTGCTGGTGGCTATGGGAACTAGTACATAGAGTAATTTGACTGCTGGTGGCTATGGAAACTAGTACATATAATAATAGGACTGCTGGTGGCTTTGGGATCGGGTACATAGACTAATTTGACTGTTGTTGGCTATGGAAACTAGTACATAGAGTAATATGACTGCTGGTGGCTATGGAAACTAGTACATAGAGTAATATGACTGCTTTTAGCTATGGAAACTAGTACATAGAGTAATTTGACTGCTGGTGGCTATGGAAACTAGTACATAGAGTAATATGACTGCTGGGGACTATGGAAATTAGTACATAGAGTAATATGACTGCTTTCAGCTATGGAAACTAGTACATAGAGTAATTTGACTGCTTGTGGCTATGGAAACTAGTACATAGAGAGTAATATGTCTGCTGGTGGCTATGGAAACTAGTACATGGAGTAATATGACTGCTGGTGGCTATGGAAACTAGTACACAGAGTAATATGACTGCTGGCGGCTTTGGAAACTAGTACATAGAGTAATATGACTGCTGGTGGCTATGGAAACTAGTACATAGAGTAATATGACTGCTGGTAGCTATGGAAACTAGTACATAGAGTAATTTGACTTCTGGTGGCTATGGAAACTACTTCATATAGTAATATGATGCTGATGACTATGGAAACTTGTACATATAGTAATATGACTGCTGGTGACTATTTGAACTAGTACACAGTGTATTATGACTGCAGGTGGCTATGGGAACTAGTACATAGAGTAATATGTCTGCTGGTGGCTATGGAAACTAGTGCATGGAGTAATATGACTGCTGATGGCTATGGAAACTAGTACACAGAGTAATATGACTGCTGGTGGCAATGGAAACTAGTACATAGAGTAACATGACTGCTGGTGACTATGGAAACAAGTACATAGAGTAATATGACTGCTGGTGTCTATGGAAACTACTTCATATAGTAATATGATGCTGATGACTATGGAAACTTGTACATATAGTAATATGACTGCTGGTGACTATGGAAACTAGTACATATAGTAATGTGACTGCTGGTGGCTATGGGAACTAGTACATAGAGTAATATGACTGCTTTTAGCTATGGAAACTAGTACATATAATAATAGGACTGCTGGTGGCTTTGGGATCGTGTACATAGACTAATTTGACTGTTATTGGCTATGGAAACTAGTACATAGAGTAATATGACTGCTGGGGACTATGGAAATTAGTACATAGAGTAATATGACTGCTTTTTAGCTATGGAAACTAGTACATGTAATTTGACTGCTGGTGGCTATGGAAACTAGTACATATAGTAACATGACTGCTGATGGCTAAGGAAACTAGTACATTTTGTAATATGACTGCTGGTGACTATGGAAACTAGTACATATAGTAATATGACTGCTGGTGACTATGGAAACTAGTACATATAGTAATATGACTGCTGGTGACTATGGAAACTAGTACATAGATTCATGTGACTCCTCGTGGCTATGGAAACTGGTACATAGAGTAATTTGACTGCTGGTGGTTGTGGAAACTAGTACATAGAGTATTATGACTGCTGGTGGCTATGGAAACTAGTACATATAGTAATATGACTGCTGATGGCTATGGAAACTAGTACATAGAGTAATTTGACTGCTGGTGACTATGGAAACTAGTACATAGATTCATGTGACTCCTAGTGGCTATGGAAACTGGTACATAGAGTAATTTGACTGCTGGTGGTTGTGGAAACTAGTACATATATTAATATAACTGCTGCTGACTATTGAAACTAGTACATATAGTAATATGACTGCTGGTGACTATGGAAACTAGTACATAGAGCAATATGACTGCTGGTGACTGGAAACTAGTACAGATAGTAATATGACTGCTGGTGGCTATGGAAACAGTACATATAGTAATATGACTGCTGGTGACTGGAAACTAGTATATAGAGTAATTTGACTGCTGGGGACTATGGAAACTAGTACATAGAGCAATATGACTGCTGGTGACTGGAAACTAGTACAGATAGTAATATGACTGCTGGTGGCTATGGAAACAGTACATATAGTAATATGACTGCTGGTGACTGGAAACTAGTATATAGAGTAATTTGACTGCTGGGGACTATGGAAACTAGTACATAGAGTAATATGACTGCTGGTGGCTATGGAACCTAGTACATAGAGTAATATGACTGCTGGTGACTGGAAACTAGTGCATATAGTAATATGACTGCTGGTGACTATGGAAACTAGAACATAGAGTAATATGACTGCTGGTGACAGGAAACTAGTACATATAGTAATATGACTGCTGGTGACTATGGGAACTAGAACATAGAGTAATATGACTGCTGGTGACAGGAAACTAGTACATATAGTAATATGACTGCTGGTGACTATGACTAGTACTGGTAATATGACTGCTGGGGACTATGGAAACTAGTACATAGGGTAATATGACTGCTGGTGACTGTACATATAGTAACATGACTGCTGGTGACAGGAAACTAGTACATATAGTAATATGGCTGCTGGTGACTATGGGAACTGTACATAGAGTAATATGACTGCTGGTGACTATGGAAACTAGTACATAGAGTAATATGTCTGCTGGTGGCTATGGGAACTAGTACATAGAATTATGTGACTGCTGGTGGCAATGGAAACTTGTACATGTAGTAATATGACTGCTGGTGACTATGGAATCTTGTACATATAGTAATATGACTGCTGGTGGCAATGGAAACTAGTACATATAGTAATATGACTGCTGGTGACTATGGGAACTAGTACATAGAGTAATATGACTGCTGGGGACTATGGAAACTAGTACATAGGGTAATATGACTGCTGGTGACTGGAAACGAGTACATATAGTAACATGACTGCTGGTGACAGGAAACTAGTACATATAGTAATATGGCTGCTGGTGACTATGGGAACTAGTACATAGAGTAATATGACTGCTGGTGACTATGGAAACTTGTACATATAGTAATATGACTGCAGGTGGCTATGGAAACTAGTACATAGAGTAATATGTCTGCTGGTGGCTATGGAAACTAGTACATGGAGTAATATGACTCCTGGTGGCAATGGAAACTAGTACATAGAGTAACATGACTGCTGGTGACTATGGAAACTAGTACATAGAGTAATATGACTGCTGGTGGCTATGGAAACTACTTCATATAGTAATATGATGCTGATGACTATGGAAACTAGTACATGGAGTAATATGACTCCTGGTGGCAATGGAAACTAGTACATAGAGTAACATGACTGCTGGTGGCTATGGGAACTAGTACATAGAGTAATATGACTGCTGGTGGCTATGGAAACTAGTACATAGAGTAATATGACTGCTGGGGACTATGGAAATTAGTTCATAGAGTAATATGACTGCTTTTAGGTATGGAAACTAGTACATAGAGTAATTTGACTGCTGGTGGCTATGGAAACTAGTACATAGAGTAATATGACTGCTGGGGACTATGGAAATTAGTACATAGAGTAATATGACTGCTGATGGCTATGGAAACTAGTACACAGAGTAATATGACTGCTGGTGGCTATGGAAACAATCACATAGAGTAATATTACTTCTGGTAGCTGTGGAAACAAGTACATAGAGTAATTTGACTGCTGGTTGCTATAGAAACTAGTACATATAATAATATGACTGCTGCTGACTATGGAAACTAGTACATATAGTAATATGACTGCTGGTGACTATGGAAACTAGTACATAGAATCATGTGACTCCTCGTGGCTATGGAAACTAGTACATAGAGTAATATGACTGCTGGTTTTTATGGAAACTAGTACATATAATAATATAACTGCTGCTGACTATGGAAACTGGTACATAGAGTAATATGACTGCTGGTGGCTATGGAAACTAGTACATAGAGTAATATGACTGCTGGTAGCTATGGAAACTAGTACATAGAGTATATGACTGCTGGTAGCTATGGAAACTAGTACGTATAATAATATAACTGCTGCTGACTATGGAAAGTAGTACATAGAGTAATATGACTGCTGATGGCTATGGAAACTAGTACATACAGTAATGTGACTGCTGGTGACTATGGAAAGTAGTACATAGAGTAATATGACTGCTGATGGCTATGGAAACTAGTACATACAGTAATATGACTGCTGGTGACTATGGAAACTAGTACATAGAATCATGTGACTCCTAGTGGCTATGGAAACTAGTACATAGAGTAATATGACTGCTGGTAGCTATGGAAACTAGTACATAGAGTAATTTGACTTCTGGTGGCTATGGAAACTACTTCATATAGTAATATGATGCTGATGACTATGGAAACTTGTACATATAGTAATCTGACTGCTGGTGACTATGGAAACTAGTACATATAGTAATATGACTGCTGGTGGCTATGGGAACTAGTACATAGAGTAATTTGACTGCTGGTGGCTATGGAAACTAGTACATATAATAATAGGACTGCTGGTGGCTTTGGGATCGGGTACATAGACTAATTTGACTGTTGTTGGCTATGGAAACTAGTACATAGAGTAATATGACTGCTGGTGGCTATGGAAACTAGTACATAGAGTAATATGACTGCTTTTAGCTATGGAAACTAGTACATAGAGTAATTTGACTGCTGGTGGCTATGGAAACTAGTACATAGACTAGTAATATGACTGCTGGGGACTATGGAAATTAGTACATAGAGTAATATGACTGCTTTCAGCTATGGAAACTAGTACATAGAGTAATTTGACTGCTTGTGGCTATGGAAACTAGTACATAGAGTAATATGTCTGCTGGTGGCTATGGAAACTAGTACATGGAGTAATATGACTGCTGGTGGCTATGGAAACTAGTACACAGAGTAATATGACTGCTGGCGGCTTTGGAAACTAGTACATAGAGTAATATGACTGCTGGTGGCTATGGAAACTAGTACATAGAGTAATATGACTGCTGGTAGCTATGGAAACTAGTACATAGAGTAATTTGACTTCTGGTGGCTATGGAAACTACTTCATATAGTAATATGATGCTGATGACTATGGAAACTTGTACATATAGTAATATGACTGCTGGTGACTA
Source organism: Oncorhynchus masou masou (assembly GCF_036934945.1). NCBI lineage: Eukaryota > Metazoa > Chordata > Actinopteri > Salmoniformes > Salmonidae > Oncorhynchus > Oncorhynchus masou. The sequence continues at coordinate 15,551 of NW_027012542.1, forward strand.
TTTGAACTAGTACACAGTGTATTATGACTGCAGGTGGCTATGGGAACTAGTACATAGAGTAATATGTCTGCTGGTGGCTATGGAAACTAGTGCATAGTAATATGACTGCTGATGGCTATGGAAACTAGTACACAGAGTAATATGACTGCTGGTGGCAATGGAAACTAGTACATAGAGTAACATGACTGCTGGTGACTATGGAAACAAGTACATAGAGTAATATGACTGCTGGTGTCTATGGAAACTACTTCATATAGTAATATGATGCTGATGACTATGGAAACTTGTACATATAGTAATATGACTGCTGGTGACTATGGAAACTAGTACATATAGTAATGTGACTGCTGGTGGCTATGGAACTAGTACATAGAGTAATATGACTGCTTTTAGCTATGGAAACTAGTACATATAATAATAGGACTGCTGGTGGCTTTGGGATCGTGTACATGACTAATTTGACTGTTATTGGCTATGGAAACTAGTACATAGAAGTAATATGACTGCTGAGGACTATGGAAATTAGTACATAGAGTAATATGACTGCTTTTAGCTATGGAAACTAGTACATAGAGTAATTTGACTGCTGGTGGCTATGGAAACTAGTACATAGAGTAATATGACTGCTGGCGGCTATGGAAACTAGTACATATAATCATGTGACTCTAGTGGCTATGGAAACTAGTACATAGAGTAATATGACTGCTGGTAGCTATGGAAACTAGTACATAGAGTAATATGACTGCTGGTAGCTATGGAAACTAGTACATATAATAATATAACTGCTGCTGACTATGGAAACTGGTACATAGAGTAATATGACTGCTGGTGGCTATGGAAACTAGTACATAGAGTAATATGACTACTGGTGACTATGGAAACTAGTACATAGAATCATGTGACTCCTCGTGGCTATGGAAACTAGTACATAGAGTAATATGACTGCTTTCAGCTATGGAAACTAGTACATAGAGTAATTTGACTGCTTGTGGCTATGGAAACTAGTACATAGAGTAATATGTCTGCTGGTGGCTATGGAAACTAGTACATGGAGTAATATGACTGCTGGTGGCTATGGAAACTAGTACACAGAGTAATATGACTGCTGGCGGCTTTGGAAACTAGTACATAGAGTAATATGACTGCTGGTGGCTATGGAAACTAGTACATAGAGTAATATGACTGCTGGTAGCTATGGAAACTAGTACATAGAGTAATTTGACTTCTGGTGGCTATGGAAACTACTTCATATAGTAATATGATGCTGATGACTATGGAAACTTGTACATATAGTAATATGACTGCTGGTGACTATTTGAACTAGTACACAGTGTATTATGACTGCAGGTGGCTATGGGAACTAGTACATAGAGTAATATGTCTGCTGGTGGCTATGGAAACTAGTGCATGGAGTAATATGACTGCTGATGGCTATGGAAACTAGTACACAGAGTAATATGACTGCTGGTGGCAATGGAAACTAGTACATAGAGTAACATGACTGCTGGTGACTATGGAAACAAGTACATAGAGTAATATGACTGCTGGTGTCTATGGAAACTACTTCATATAGTAATATGATGCTGATGACTATGGAAACTTGTACATATAGTAATATGACTGCTGGTGACTATGGAAACTAGTACATATAGTAATGTGACTGCTGGTGGCTATGGGAACTAGTACATAGAGTAATATGACTGCTTTTAGCTATGGAAACTAGTACATATAATAATAGGACTGCTGGTGGCTTTTGGGATCGTGTACATAGACTAATTTGACTGTTATTGGCTATGGAAACTAGTACATAGAGTAATATGACTGCTGAGGACTATGGAAATTAGTACATAGAGTAATATGACTGCTTTAGCTATGGAAACTAGTACATAGAGTAATTTGACTGCTGGTGGCTATGGAAACTAGTACATAGAGTAATATGACTGCTGGCGGCTATGGAAACTAGTACATATAATCATGTGACTCCTAGTGGCTATGGAAACTAGTACATAGAGTAATATGACTGCTGGTAGCTATGGAAACTAGTACATAGAGTAATATGACTGCTGGTAGCTATGGAAACTAGTACATATAATAATATAACTGCTGCTGACTATGGAAACTGGTACATAGAGTAATATGACTGCTGGTGGCTATGGAAACTAGTACATAGAGTAATATGACTACTGGTGACTATGGAAACTAGTACATAGAATCATGTGACTCCTCGTGGCTATGGAAACTAGTACATAGAGTAATATGACTGCTGGTTGCTATGGAAACTAGTACATATAATAATATAACTGCTGCTGACTATGGAAACTGGTACATAGAGTAATATGACTGCTGGTGGCTATGGAAACTAGTACATAGAGTAATATGACTACTGGTAGCTATGGAAACTAGTACATAGAGTAATATGACTGCTGGTAGCTATGGAAACTAGTACGTAGAGTAATTTGACTGCTGGTGGCTATGGAAACTAGTACATATAATAATATAACTGCTGCTGACTATGGAAAGTAGTACATAGAGTAATATGACTGCTGATGGCTATGGAAACTAGTACATACAGTAATATGACTGCTGGTGACTATGGAAACTAGTACATAGAATCATGTGACTCCTAGTGGCTATGGAAACTAGTACATATAGTAATATGACTGCTGGTAGCTATGGAAACTAGTACATAGAGTAATATGACTGCTGGTAGCTATGGAAACTAGTACATAGAGTAATTTGACTTCTGGTGGCTATGGAAACTACTTCATATAGTAATATGATGCTGATGACTATGGAAACTTGTACATATAGTAATATGACTGCTGGTGACTATTTGAACTAGTACACAGTGTATTATGACTGCAGGTGGCTATGGGAACTAGTACATAGAGTAATATGTCTGCTGGTGGCTATGGAAACTAGTGCATGGAGTAATATGACTGCTGATGGCTATGGAAACTAGTACATATAACAATATAACTGCTGCTGACTATGGAAACTAGTACATATAGTAATATGACTGCTGGCGGCTATGGAAACTAGTACATATAGTGATATGACTGCTGGTGGCTATGGAAACTAGTACATATAGTTATATGACTGCTGGAGGCTATGGAAACTAGTACATATAGTTTTATGACTGCTGGCGGCTATGGAAACTAGTACATATAGTTTTATGACTGCTGGCGGCTATGGAAACTAGTACATATCGTTTTATGACTGCTGGCGGCTATGGAAACTAGTACATATAATAATATAACTGCTGCTGACTATGGAAACTAGTACATATAGTAATATGACAGCTGGCAGGCTATGGAAACTAGTACATAGAATCATGTGACTCTAGTGGCTATGGAAACTAGTACATAGAGTAATATGACTGCTGGTAGCTATGAAACTAGTACATGTAGAGTAATTTGACTGCTTGTGGCTATGGAAACTAGTACATAGAATCATGTGACTCTAGTGGCTATGGAAACTAGTACATAATGTAATATGACTGCTGATGGCTATGGAAACTAGTACATGGAGTAATATGACTGCTGGTGGCT
>NW_027012543.1:0-19100 GCF_036934945.1 Oncorhynchus masou masou
CCACTGTACCTCATCTCTGTAACCCACACATACAATTATCTGTAAGGTCTCTCAGGCTAGCATTGGATTTCAAACACAGATTCAACCACAGAGGTTTTCCAATGCCTCACAAAGAAGGGCACCTATTGGTAGATGGGTACAAATAAAAAGCAGACATGTAATATCCCTCTAAGCATGGTGAAGTTATTAATTACACTTTGGATGGTGTATCAATACACCCAGTCACTACAAAGATACCGGCGTCCTTCCTAACTGTTGTCGGAGAGGAAGAAAACCGCTCAGGGATTTCACCATGAGGCCAAAGGTGACTTTCACACAATTACAGAGTTTAATGGCTGTGACAGAAGAAAACTGAGGATGGATCAACAACATTGTAGTTACTCCATAATACTAACCTAATTGGCAGAGTGGAAAAGGGAAGCCTGTATACATTTTCATAAATGATTCACAGAGCTGAAGTAATAGACACATATCAGCATCAACTGTTCAGAGGAGACCTTTCATAGGAGACCTTCATGGTCGAAGTTTTGCAAAGAAACCACTTCTAAAGGACACCAATAATAAGAAGAGACTTGCTTGGGTCAAGAAACACGAGAAATAGACATTGGGGAAATTTTTCCTTCGGTCTGGAGTCCAAATTGGAGATATTTGGTTCCAACCGCCATGTCTTTGTGAGACGTGATGTGGGTGAATAGATGATGTCCGCATGTGCATTTCCCACCGTAAAGCACGGAGGAGGAGGTGTTATGGTGTGGAGTTGCTTTGCTGGTGACATTGTCTGTGATTTATTTAGAATTCAAGGCACACTTAACCAGCATGGATACCGTAGCATTCTGCAGCGATGTGCCATCCCATCTGGTTTGTGCTTAGTGGGTCTATCTTTTGTTTTTCAACAGGACCCAGCACACCTCCCGGCTATGTAAGGGCTATTTGACCAAGAAGGAGAGTGATGGAGTGCTGCATCAGATGGCCTGGCCTCCACAATCCCCCGTCCTCAACCAAATTTAGATTTTTTTTGGGATGAGTTGGACCGCAGAGTGAAGGAAATGCAGCCAACAAGTGCTCAGAATATGTGGGAACTCCTTCAAGACCGTTGGAAAAGCATTCCAGGTGAAGCTGGTTTAGAGAATGCCAAGGGGGTGCAAAGCTGTCATCAAGGCAAAGGGTGGATTTTTGAACAATCTGAAATATAAAATATATTTTGATTTGTCTAACACTTTTTTGGTTACTACATGATTCCATGTGTGTTATTTCATAGTTTTGATGTCTTCACTATTATTCCACAATGTAGAAAATAGTCAAAATAAAGGAAACCCCTTGAATGAGTAGGTGTGTCCAAACCTTTTACCGGTAGTGTGTGAGAGCAGTACCCAAACCTCACTCTCCTCACACTGACCCCCTCACACTGAATCAAAAAGGGCAAGCAAGAAAAGTGCGACCGCAAAAATGGACAAAATGCTCAGCGTGCAGACATAGCATCCAGATTCAGCAAGACAGGAACTCTCTTTTGGAAAAGTTCACTTTTGTTTGACCCACAATACACCCTGTTTAATCTTGGGCCTATGTTCTTGTTCCAGTCTAACTGTCCAGGCGACAGTTGCATTTCAGACCACATGAATGCCTTTTGTTATTGGACTTATTTTGCTGATATGATTTCCCATGCCTCAGCCGGAGTAATTACCTTTTGAGGCACATTTTCATCTTGTGTGTGTAAGTGTTTCTTTATATGACCTGTGGGCTCATCCTCTCAAGTGTATTACAATTATATTAGCAAGCATCTGGTTCTCTGGCTGCCAAGTGATGAATCCTCCTGAACTGTAGCTGACCTTGAATCACAGAGAATGAGTCACTCTGGTCGGAATATTAAGAGGATTTCAAAATGATGGAGCAGTATCAGCCGTTATATAAAATGCATAATCCTAAAATGATGCAGCTGATAAAGTGTGATTTTTGTGCACATTACACTTTTCCTCACACAAGCTCACATACATGCACACATATATACACACTCATCGTGACTAGCCACAGTCATGCGTCAGGTACCATAAATAAGAGAAGTCAATACTCTATTTGCACATTGTATATTGGAAAAATGTACAACGAATACATATCACACACATGAGTGTATTGCAATTAAAAGTACTAAAGAGAAGCCTTCAATGTCAATATATAAAAGCTGCCTCTGTCAAAATGTTACACGGAATAGGCTAAACATGGAAATAGAGGTACATCCCTGGGTTGCAGCTCAGAATACCTACGAGGATTTGTTATCCATTTTTTCTATGTTGTGGGTGAGAACTACTTCTCATAGGATATTTCTACAGAAGAGATGTGTTGTGATACAATAATCATTTCAATATGCATAAAGTAATATAATACAACACGCAGATATGATCATATAACTTTAAGGTAAGGTCTTTTTAACTACCAGATGTGTTACTATGGTTCCTGACAGTATGCACGAGTGAACAAAAAGGGTTGTCTGGCCAACACGTAACTCAAAGTCCTCCTGACTTCGGTCTGGAAAGGCTGTTTTTAGGTTGTCTGCAACAATGTGTTGATAATGTAGAGAGGGCTGTGCTTTTACTGGTTGGTTTTCCTCTGTGTGTTTCTCACTCAAATGCCCCAAACACGCACGCACACACGCACCAAACACACACACACACACACACACACACACACACACACACACACACACACACACACACACACACACACACACACACACACACACACACACACACACACACACACACACACACACACACACACACACACACACACACACAGCCTGGAGCACTGCCCCCTTCCATTACAACTGGTGGATTTTCAAATCCAAATAACAAGAGGCTTTCACCCCCCATTCGAGAGTTGCAATCAATGCATTGGTGAATTTTTGAGCGAATACTGCAATTATAACGGCTTCCTGTTCAGACCAGTGTGTCACAACTCTCCCTGCAATGTGAGTCACTTGACGTGCGTCATCCAGGCTACAAAAAAGGATAATTCTAGACAACAAAAATAAAATAATATATATATATATATATATATATATATATATATACACAGTTGAAGTCAGAATTTTACAAACAGTTAGGTTGGAGTCATTAAAACTCGTTTTTCAACCTGGCAAGTCGGTTAGGACATCTACTTTGTGCATGACACAGGTAATTTTTCCAACAATTGTTTACAGACAGATTATTTCACTGACAAGTCACTGTATCACAATTAAAGGGGTCAGAAGTTTACATACACTAAGTTGACTGTGCCTCTAAACAGCTTGGAAAATTCCAGAAAATTATGTCATGGCTTTAGAAGCTTCTGATAGGCTAATTGACATAATTTGAGTCAGTTGGAGGTGTGCCTGTGGATGCATTTCAAGGCCTACCTTCAAACTCAGTGCCTCTTTGCTTGACATCATGGGAAAATTAAAAGAAATCAGGCAAGACCTCAGAAAAAAATGGTAGACCTCCACAAGTCTGGTTCATCCTTGGGAGCAATTTCCAAAGCCTGAAGGTACCACATTCATCTGTACAAACAATAGTACCCAAGTATAAACACCATGGGGCCACGCAACTGTCATACCGCTCAGGAAGGAGATGCGTTGTGTCTCCTAGAGATGAACGTACTTTGGTGCAAAAAGTGCAAATCAATCCCAGAAGAACAGCAAAGGACCTTGTGAAGATGCTGGAGGAAACAGGTACAAAAGTATCTATATCCACAGTAAAACGAGTCCTATTTCGACATAACCTGAAAGGCCGCTTAGCAAGGAAGAAGCCACTGCTCCAAAACTGCCGGTAAAAGCCAGACTACGGTTTGCAACTGCACATGGGGACAAAGATCGTACTTTTGGAGAAATGTCCTTTGGTCTGATGACATAAAAATAGAACTGTTTGATCATAATGACCATTGTAATGTTTGGAGGAAAAGGAGGAGGCTTGCACGCCGAAGAACACCATCCCAACCGTGAAGCACGGGGTGGCAGCATCATTTTGTGGGGTGCTTTGCTGCAGGAGGGACTGGTGTACTTCACAAAATAGATGACTTCATGGGGAAGGTAAATTAGGTGGATATATTGAAGCAACATCTCAAGACATCAGTCTGGAAGTTAAAGCTTGGTCGCAAATGGGTCTTCCAAATGGACAATGACCCCAAGCATACCTACAAAGTTGTGGTAGCTCATATACATGGGTTCTAACTTTAAAAATTCTTTGTTAGTTTAAGATTGTACAATTTATGCTCCCGCATATAAAAACCATGAAGACTGCCGAAAAGACCAAGCTGCAAGATCGTAATTTCTATGATTCACATGATGTTAGGACATATTGCCTGTAGTCTACTGTACGTAGTAGACTGGTGCACACCAAGTGGCACTTCCCTTTTAGTATAGAAAATGGCTATGAGAATTTTTTCTACATTATTCACAACATATAAACACAATTACAATCTTAAACAATGAAAATCTATATTCATAATTTACATGTGGAAAGATGTATCTGAGTGACAATAGCAAGCCAGCAGCAGATGAAACAGAAAGTTAATTCTCTCCTCCATTTCTTCCTGGTTTTAGCTTGTGGCTATCACTGTCTTACTGGCTAGGTTCAATATATTCACTAGCCCATACCAGTGACACACATAGCTATATTATCAACATATGGTAGTGCACAAGCAAAATATAGCTCACTTATTTTGACAGCAAGAAAGAAATAGCCACTCAGAAACGGAGGAAAAGGAGATCTAACTTTAGCAAACTAACGCTATCTGGTGCCCCTTTAACAAGAAGCAACTGTGACCACATTTATTCTAAGATTCCAGTACCAGTTTAAAAAAAAACATATGGAAGTACTTAAGTGCCTCAAAAATGTAAAGGGGTTAAATAAGGTTCAAAATAAATAAATACATTTTTTTTAGCTTTCTTATATCACTCAGATATAGGACAGACACTTAAGAACATACTTCCTTTTGATTATTATTTTGGTATCAATGTTATAACCATGTCATAAAATGCCATAACTGCTGACATAACGTGTCATAATATGGTTATAACACTGTCATGACTCATATATTTAGACCTGTTGTGACATATCTTAAGTTATTTTATGACTGGTTAAGACACCTACATAAGTGTCAAATTCCACATTTATTAAAATGTGTTTTTTTGGCTGACAAGAAGTTTCCTTTCGTTTGAAAGTCAGTCTTTTAAATCCTTTGTATTTATGTTGTAATGAATTCTTTAAAGTCATGTTTTTTTCATCATGTTTAAAATTACTTGAAGAAAATACAATGTATGACACTGTCATGAAGCATTATGACCATACTGTGTCACTTTACTTGGACTAGGAAAATACACTGACACTGTCAAGAAGCATTATGAACATCATAATTATACAGTGCATTCGGAAAGCATTCAGACCCCTTGACTTTTTCCACATTTTGTTACGTTACAGCCTTATTCTAAAATGGATAAGAAAAAAAAGAAACCTCAGTAATCTACAGTACCCATAATGACAAAGCGAAAACAGGTGTATAGAATTTTTTGCGAAGTTACAAAATCTAACAAACAGAAACACCTTATTTACGTAAGTGTTCAGACCATTTGCTATGAGACTCGAAATTGAGCCCAGTTGCATCCTGTTTCCATTGATCATCCTTGAGATGTTTCTACAACTTGATTGGTGTCCACCTGAGGAACATTCAATTGATTGGACATGATTTGGAAAGGCACACAATTGTCTATATAAGGTCCCACAGTTGACAGTGCATGTCAGAGCAAAAACCAAGCCATGAGGTCGAAGGAATTGTCCGTAGAGCTCTGAGACAGGATTGTGTCCATGCACAGATCTGAGGAAGCGTACCAAAAAATGTCTGCAGCATTCAAGGTCACCAAGAACACAATGTCCTCAATCCTTCTTAAAACTTCTTAAGGCTAGGGGGCACTATTTTCACATCCGGATGAAAAGTGTGGCCAAGTAAACTGCATGCTACTCAGGCCCGGAAGCTAGTATATGCATGATATTACTTGGACAGGACACACTCTGAAGCTTCTAAAACTGTTTGAATGATGTCTGTGAGTATAACAGAACTTATTTGGCAGGCAAAACCCAGAGGACAAACCATCCCTTTTCAATACATTTCAATGGAAATCTAGAATTCTAAGGCAGTTGCTTGCAGTTCCTATCGCTTCCACTAGATGTCAACAGTCTTTAGAAATTGGTTGATGTTTTTCCTTTGAGAAATGAAGTAGCCCTGTTCAGAACGGGGCCAAGTGAAGTGTACTGTTGTGGTTGACGCGCGTGACCTGAAAACACCCTCCACTTTGTTTTCCTCCGGTATTGAACACAGTTTATTCCGTCTTAAATTGTATGGATTATTTACGTTTAAAAACACCTAAAGTTCGATTAGGAAATGTTTGGATCAAGTTTACAGGTAACTAATTAGATAATGTAGTCATGTTGCGGGAGTTGGAATCGGTGTATTTTCTGAATCATACGCGCCAAATAAATGAACATTTTGGATATATAACGACAGAATTGATCAAACAAAAGGACTATATGTGATGTTTAATGGACATAGGGAGTGCCAACAGAAGAAGATCTTCAAAGGTAAAATTATATTTTATTTCTGACTTTTGAGTTGTGCCTGGCGGGTTGAATTATGATTTTCATGTGTATGTCTGATGGGGTGCTATCCTCAGATAATAGCATAGTTTGCTTTCGCCGTAAAGCATTTTTGAAATCTGACACTGTGGCTGGATTAACAAGAAGTTAATCTTTAAACCCATGTATAACACTTGTATGATTTATGAATTATAATTATGAGTATTTCTGTGTTTGAATTTGGCTCACTACTATTTCACTGGGTGTTGTCAAATCGCAGGAAGGGATCACTAAGAGGTTAAATGGAAGAAGATTGGAACCACCAAGACTCTTCCTAGAGCTGGCCGCCAAACTGAGCAATTGGAGAAGGGCCTTGGTCAGGAGGTAACCAAGAACCCGATGGTCACTCTGACAGAGCTCCAGAGTTCCTTTGTGGAGATGGGAGAACCTTCCAGATGGACAACCATCTCTGCAGCACTCCACCAATCAGGCCTTTATGGTAGAGTGGCCAAACAGTAGCCACTCCTCAGTAAAAGGCACATGACAGCCCACTTGGAGTTTGCCTAAAGACACCTAAAAGACTCTCAGACCATGAGAAACAAGATTCTCTGGTCTGATGAAACCAAGAGGGAACTATTTGGCCTGAATGCCAAGAGTCACGTCTGTAGGAAACCTTTTACTATCCCTACGGTGAAGCATAGTGGTGGCAGCATCATGCTGTGGGGATGTTTTTCAGAGGCAGGGACTGGGAGACTAGTCAAGATCAAAGCAAAGATGAATGGAGCAAAGTAAAGAGAGATCCTTGATGAAAACCTGCTCCAGAGCGCTCAGGACCTCAGACTGGTGTGAAGGTTCACCTTCCAACAACACAACGACCGTAAGCACACAGCCAAGACAACGCAGGAGTGGCTTTGGTACAAATCTCAATAACCTTGAGTGGACAAGTCAGAGCCCGGACTTGAATTCGATCTAACATCTCTGGAGAGACGTGAAAATAGCTGTGCAGCAATGCTCCACACTTCCAACCTGACAGAGCTTAAGAGAATCTGCTGAGAAGAATAGGAGAAACTCCCAAATACAGGTGTGCCAAGACTCTATGCTGTAATCGCTGCCAAAGGTACTGAGTAAAGGGTCTGAATACTTACGTAAATATGATATTTCTGTTTTTTCAAAAAAATGTTTTTGCTTTGTCATTATGAGGTTAAATCATGATTTAGCCCATTTTAGAATAAGGCTGTAACGTAACAAAATGTGGAAGAAGTCAAGTGGTCGGATTACTTTCCGAAGGCACTGTACATATTGGACATCCATCCTCTCACAATGTTTGAAAAAATGGTTGGATCAGAATCGCTGTTATAATCATTGGCAGATACAGAGAATTAAGTAAAACCACAAGTCCAAATCCCTATCTCCATCCATGACTAATTTAGGAAAAGGACAATTTTAGATAGATAGCTAACTGCTGGAGAACAACACAACGAGATGCAACAATTCATGTTGTTTCTGTTTCTGCTCTCGATGCGATTTGATAGGCATGATGCCAAATCCAAACTGGCTTCCTTGACACTTTTTTGGTGCCCCAGGACCATTCACAGCTGAGCTCACTCAGTTTAAAACTCTATTTTTATATATTTTTCATTTAAGGGAGGCCAAATGCTCGCTGGCTTCCCTTGCATTCAATGCTTCAGGTGGCAACAATATCGTACTCTTTTGGACCAGACAACATCAGATAGTTAGCCAACACATACACAGACAGAGTGGCACTGTTTCACTCGCTCGGATGCTTCCTCCGTTGTGATAGATTCAGCTCCCCTGCGAATTGAAGGAAAATTATGAAACACAGAGATGAAAGATACAATATTTTATATTTTTTTCTTTATCATTTTTTGGGGGAAGCCTGGCTTCCCTTGGCATCCATGAATACATGCCACTGGTGTGTGTTGAAGCACCAAGTTCTTTCAGGACAATTGGACTTGGACATACTGCTATCCTTGGTTTCCTTACTCTCACTAGTTGTAAGAGATAAACCACGCCCTATAACCTTCAAATTATAATAAAATCAAGCTGTCTTCAGGACAAATGCTTGTTCTCCTTAAAATCTTATTTTTTCATTAGACACTGATAGGGATGGTTCAGATTATCTTTGCACCAATTATAACTCTTCAAACTGTATCAAACTTGACATGTCTTATTGAGCAGCATTTGAAGCATGAAAATGTTATTACACAAAAGCAACATAATTTGGTTCGTGTTCCATCTCAGATTAAATTGTTGGGTTCAATGATCATGTGTTTGAGGTTTGAGTCCAAGCATATTTTTTTTAACATTGGTCCCTTAAAACTGGATTTCAGAAACATCTGTAAGTCTTTGATCAAACATAATCAAATGTTTGAATGTTGTCAGAATGCTAATGGTTCAACCCACCCTATTTTTCCGATGAGTGGGAGTTGGGACCAGTGTCAGAGGTGAAGAATATGCAATATCTGCAAGCGTGAGGAATTTCCTTGGTATAGATGGAGTACAGTATCTGTCAAATGGCTTGTTGTAAATGTTAACAAGTACTGTATGTATGATCAGAAGTCCTTGATTGTTACCCTTGTAAAAGGTGGTGATATGCCTGAATTTGGACTGATAAGAGACATATTTGTCATAATCTCAACACTGTATTGCTTTGAGATTCAGACATATAATACTGTGATTTGATGAATATTGTTTGTCCTATATAGTTGAGGTCCTTAATCTTGTTCAGGCCACTGAGCTGCTGATTGTGGAAAATTGTTTTGATTTCCCCCCGTACTACACCTTCTGTAACAGAAACGGCACATACAGTACTTTATGTTCCTATGAAGTAATAGCTTGGTGATAGGATTGGGCTACACAAAGTATCTAATGACTCCTAGTTATATGTGTGTGTACTGCAGGGATCATCAACTAGATTCAGCTGGGGGACTATTTTTTTCTTGAGCGGATGGTCATGGGGCGGAACATTATTTCAGGTAATTTGTAGACTACATATTGACCGCAAGAAGTCCAAACAGATATAATATTTGACTGAAACAAAATCATTTCAAACCTTACTTACATTTGAATACAATCGCAGATCTCTCTCTATTATGCATAGGAATATTTTGGAACTCTTTTCCAAAATTAAAATCACTTGAAGTGGAGTCCAGCAATTACAACAAAGAATATATACATAAAATATCAAATCTTTGGCCCATGGAACACCAGTTAGAGAGCCCTGGTGTACTGTATGGTTCAAGCAAATGTAATTAAAGAACTGCAGAATGTTTGTTGTTTTTTTGTCTCCTCCCAAAATTCTTGAAATAAGACCATGTAAGATGACTGGTTATTAAAACAAGAGAAACAATCCTGATTTAATATCATCAACATTGATGGCAGTACATGATAACTTGTTGACTGTCTAGTTTTGCTGGTTTCATATCACAAAATACCTAGAATTAGATCTAATATCTAAGTTAAACAACTCAAGACCAATTTACTTAAAACAAGCTGAATAATCTTACACATACAGTGCTTGGTAAGATTATTTAACTTATTGGGAACATTTTGGAACATTTTTCACTTGCTATAATTGTATTTCTTTGCAGTGCAGAGGTCCTAAAAATCTAAATCATGTAGCTAAATTATCCTTTTTTTCTCAATTTCCGCCTGAATGACATTCTTAAAGTTAACTCCCTGTTGCTCAGGCCCTGAAGCCAGGATACAGTGGGGCAAAAACAGTATTTCGTCAGCCACCAATTGTGCAAGTTCTCCGACTTAAAAAGATGAGAGAGGCCTGCAATTTTCATCATAGGTACACTTCAACCATGACAGACAAAATGAGAAGAAAAATCCAGAAAATCACATTGTAGGATTTTTAATGAATTTCTTTGAAAATTATGATGAAAATAAGTATTTGGTCAATAACAAAAGTTTATCTCAATACTTTGTTATATACCCTGTGTTGGCAATGACAGAGGTCAAACGTTTTCTGTAAGTCTTCACAAGGTTTTCACACACTGTTGCTGGTGTTTTGGCCCATTCCTCCATGCAGATCTCCTCGAGAGCAGTGATGTTTTGGGACTGTTGCTGGGCAACACAGATTTTCAACTCCTGCCAAATATTTTCTATCTGGAGACTGGCTAGGCCACTCCAGGACCTTGAAATGCTTCTTACAAAGCCACTCCTTCGTTGCCCGGGCGGTGTGTTTGGGATCATTGTCATGCTGAAAGACCCAACTACGTTTCATCTTCAATGCCCTTGCTGATGGAAGGAGGTTTTCACTCAAAATCTCACGATACATGGCCCCATTCATTTGACACAGTCCTGGAAATTCGTGTTTTGGTGCGCCATGAAGACAAGACACACCTGCTAAAATCAGTTTCCTATTGACCACACTTCTTTCAGTAAGAGATATTATAGTTTGATTGCATTTTAGGGTATCTGAGGAGTAAATAGAAACATATTTTGACTTGTTGAAACAAATTTTAGGGGTAGATTTTTGGATTCCTTTCTCTGCAAGTTGAACGAGTGGATTTCTTAAATCGATGGCGCCAACTAAACAGACTTTTTGGGATATAAAGAAGGATTTTATCTAACAAAATGACACTACATGTTATAGCTGGGACCCTTTGGATGACAAATCAGAGGATGATTTTCAAAATGTATGTCACGCGGGACCAGGTGGGTGTCGTGACAAAGTAAGTGAATATTTAATCATTATTTGTGAATGTATGAAACCTGTGCAGGTGGAAAAATATTTTGATGTGGGGCAACGTCGTCAAACAATCGCATGGCATGTTTTCACTGTAATAGCGACTGTAAATCAGACAGTGCAGTTAGATTAACAAGAATTTAAGCTTTCAACCGATATAAGACACTTTTATGTACCTACATTTTTAATATCCATAATTTGTATGATTATTTATTTGAATTGTGCACCCTCCAGTATCACCCGGAAGTTGTCCCTCTAGTGGGACGACTAGCCCCAACAATTCCATAAATAAGCTTAGTAGATACCCAGCCCAGGGCCCTTAGACAATTTTAAGCAATGTGACAATTACATTCCTGATCTTACAGTGGTTCTTCCTTTAAAAGTTTTGAGTTTCTGCCGCAACTGTTAAATAAATTGCATCATTCTGTCATCTGTAGTCTAAACTGTGGCACAAATTGACTTTTCGTAAATATGGAGGTGTGAATGTTTCAGTCCGAGAGTCTCTCTACTCAACACAAGAGCACAAGAGTCCTGCATCTCCCTCTAAAAACAGAAATAAATTATTCTAAATAACAAACTGACATTATTTATCACAGTTTGAAAGAGTGATAGCCCCTTTCTTTAAAGTGATTTTCTGCAATATGGAGAGCTTCTTTCCTGATGTGAAGAAGAAACTGAAGGAAAGAGAGTCCAGCGAGAATAGGGAGGGGAAAAAGGTTGCCCATATTTTCAAGACCTGAGTTACTTCATTTATCTATGAAATGTACCGTTGAAGTCGGAAGTTTACATAAGTTGACTGTGCATTTAAACAGCTTGGAAAATTCCAGAAAATGATGCCATGGCTTTAGAAGCTTCTGATAGGCTAATTGACTAGCTTTGAGTCAATTGGAGGTGTACATGTGGATGTATTTCAAGGCCTACCTTCAAACCCAGTGCCTCTTTGCTTGACATCATGGGAAAATCAAAAGAAATCAGGCAAGACCTCAGAAAAAAATGGTAGACCTCCACAAGTCTGGTTCATCCTTGGGACCAATTTCCAAATGGCTGAAGGTGTCACGTACATCTGTACAAACAATAGTATGCAAATGTAAACACCATGGGACCACACAGCCATCATACCGCTCAGGAAGGAGATGCGTTGTGTCTCCTAGAGATGAACGTACTTTGGTGCGAAAAGTGCAAATCAAGGGGATAGGAGGGATGCCATGTGCGACTGACGTGTTTTCCGTTTGCTCCCGTGGTATTCTTAAAGTTTGTGAATTTTGCAACAGAACCATATTTATTTTCAAATATTAATTTGGTGATCCCTTTCCTTAAAAACCAAGACTACTTTGCTTCCGAATGTCAGCATGTCGACCAAACATAAAGCCGAAAGCATGACTTTGAGAAAATCCGGCCTACAAGACTCACTCTCATCACCGCCCTCTACTGAGTCTGAGGGCCCGGGGACGCACACTTTACCCGGGGGTGCGTCTTGGCCTGGCGGCGCTGAAATGAACATTCTCGAGGCCATCAAACTACTATGCTCTGAGGTGGTTGCTACGATTAAGGCCAGAATACAGGAGGTTTCTGATACTTTAAAAGCAGATTTAACCATCCTGTGGAACGAGACTGTGCCAGCAATAACAATACTCAAAACAACAGCTTCGTCACACACTACAACGATTGCAGCACTGGAGACCTCCTCTACTAATGTCTCCGACTTAACTACATCTCTGAGCTTTCAAGAACAGGGCTTCTCCATCTACCAGGACTACTCCCCCACTATTTCCAGGCAGCGCGCAGCTTTCGGACAGGCCAAACGAGTACTTCGGGACCATCCAAGTGTGAAGTATGGACTGCGATTCCCGGCCCTCTCATGAGGGTAAAGACTACACATTTCAATCTCCGGATGAGGCTATGGCTCACATTCAACGTCACATCAAGAAGTCTTGAACATGCTCACAGTTCAGCAACTGTTGCTCGCGAACTGTGAATAGTAAGTAACCCACCTGTGGTACAATTATGTTTAGATATAACAGGCTAGTCTTGTATAGTTGGCGAAACCATTCAGGCTTATTTGATGTGATCTAATGTTTTGATCATCTAGTGTGCGTGCCTTACAAGCATTCAGTCATTTTAATTTAATTGTATTAAGGTTTTACTTAACTCCTGTGTTTCTAGGCTGTCTCGCTCACCTACTCAGTTTGTTTACACAGTGTCTCAGTGACTCAATATTTTTGGTTATTTGTTTACTGCATCCGTTTGCATTGACCCAGTAAACAGTAAATGTCTCCCGAGGCTACACGGTTTTTGGGGTCTCACTTCAATGTTAAAAGTTTTGAGCGTCATTTATGCCCAGCAATTGTTCAAAGTTCCGCACACGTAGTTTTTTGGTATTGGTTGTAAGCTGTCTCAGCGTCAACTAGACTACTATTATAATTACTATTATTTTTAACTGTCTTACTATGATTTCCTTACTTCAAATTAGATTTTTGGCTGAGAGCCTTTATACATTTAATTTATTTTCTCTCTCAATGCCTGTTATAAGACTGGGAATATAATTATATACATCTACAAGTGGTGCTTTTGTCATTCCGTTTGCACAAGGGATTCGCCTTTTTTTGTTGAAAAAAATACATAAAAATCTTTTTTTTGCTGCTTGATCCACTAACAAAACACGACTTTAAAGAGCGGGTGTCATGTCTTGTTATGTCTGTTCCTGTCCTTTCTCTTCATTCTCTCTCTCTGCTGGTCTTTTTAGGTTACCTTCTCTGTCTCTCATTCCTCAGCTGTTCTACATCTGCCCTAACTAGCTCTTTCACTCTTCCCCACCTGTTCTCTCTTCCCCCTCTGATTAGGTCTCTATTTCTCTCTCTGTTCCTGCTACTTTCAGGGTCTGATTCTTGTTTGTGTTTTTTGATGCCAGAAGCAAGCTGTCGTCTCTTTTGCTTCCACCTTGTCCTGTCCTGTCGGAGTCTGCCTGGCAGGAGCATCCTGCACTATACTAACGTTCTTTTTGTTCCGCTGACAACGTTGGAAGAGGATTCATGCCATTCCTGTATTTTCATTAAAGAACTCTGTTTTCTGTTAAAACCGCTTTTTGGGTCTTCACTCAAGTTCATAACAGAAGAATCAGACCAAGAATGGACCCAGCGGCTCCGGACCCTTTTCACCCGCCGTCGAGATCCAGGGAGCGATGCTAGGCAGACACGAGGAGGAATTGTCTGCTGCTCAACATGCCGTTGAGACCCTGGCCGTCCAAGTCTCCGACCTCACAAGACGGGTTCACCAACTCCACCTCGATCCACCGCCCACTTCCAGGGTTTCCGAGTCTCCGGAGCCCAGGATCAACAACCCGCCGTGTTACTCTGGGGAGCCCACTGAGTGCCGCTCATTCCTCACTCAGTGTGATGTGGTGTTCTCTCTCCAGCCCAACACTTACTCCAGGAGCGCAGCC
Organism: Oncorhynchus masou masou; assembly: GCF_036934945.1. NCBI lineage: Eukaryota > Metazoa > Chordata > Actinopteri > Salmoniformes > Salmonidae > Oncorhynchus > Oncorhynchus masou. Next base: position 14,753 of record NW_027012543.1, read on the forward strand.
CGCATCGCCACGTCATTTCTCTCCTTACCGGACGGGCGCGTGAGTGGGGCACGGCAGTCTGGGAGGCGAGGGCTGAGTGTATTAACCAGTATCAGGACTTTAAGGAGGAGATGATACGGGTTTTTGACCGTTCTGTTTTTGGCGAGAGTCTTCCAGGGCCCTGTCTTCCCTATGTCAGGGGAATAGATCCATAACGGATTATTCTATTGAGTTTCGCACTCGCTGCCTCTAGTGACTGGAACGAGCCGGCTTTGCTCGCTCGTTTTTTCTGGAGGGTCTCCACGTCGAGGTTAAGGATGAGATCCTCTCCCGGGAGGTTCCTTCCAGTCTGGACTCCTTAATAGCTCTCGCTATTCGCATAGAGCGACGGTTTGATCTTCGTCGCCGAGCTCGTGAAAGGAGCTCACGTTCTCCGTTGCTCCCCTCTCCACATCACTGCCACCTGCCCGCATCACTGCCACCCTCCTCCGCCGGCTCGGATGCTGAGCCTATGCAGCTGGGGGTATTCGCATCTCGGCCAAGGAGAGGGAACGGAGAATCACCAATCGCCTCTGTCTCTACTGCGGCTCCGCTGGTCATTTTGTCACCTCATGTCCAGTAAAAGCCAGAGCTCATCAGTAAGAGGAGGGCTACTGGTGAGCGCAACTACTCAGGCCTCTCCTTCTGGATCACGCACTACCTTTCCGGTCCATCTCCGCTGGCCCGGTTCATCTGCTTCCTGCAGTGCCTTGATAGACTCTGGGGCGGAGGGCTGTTTTATGGACGAGACCTGGGCTCGGGAACATGACATTCCTCTCAGACAGTTAGGGAGCCCAGGGCCTTGTTCGCTTTAGATGGTAGTTCTCTCCCCAAGATTCAGCGTGAGACGCTGCCTTTAACCCTCACTGTCTCTGGTAATCATAGCGAAACCATTTCTTTTTAATTTTCGTTCACCTTTTACACCTGTTGTTTTGGGTCATCCCTGGCTAGTGCGCCATAACCCTTCTATTAATTGGTCTAGTAATACTATCCTATCCTGGAATGTTTCTTGTCATGTAACCTGTTTAATGTCTGCTATCCCTCCTGTTTCCTCTGTCTCTTCTTCACAGGAGGAGCCTGGCGATTTGACAGGGGTGCCGGAGGAGTATCACGATCTGCGCACGGTGTTCAGTCGTTCCAAGGCCACTTCTCTCCCTCCACACCGGTCGTATGACTGTAGTATTGATCTCCTTCCGGGAACTACTCCCCCCCGGGGTAGATTATACTCTCTGTCGGCTCCCGAACGTAAGGCTCTCGAGGATTATTTGTCGGTTTCGCTCGACGCCGGTACCATAGTCTCCTCCTCCTCCCCCGACGAGCCGGGTTTTTTTTTTGTTCAGAAGAAGGACGGGTCCCTGCGCCCATGCGTGGATTATCGAGGGCTGAATGACATAACAGTTAAGAATCGTTATCCGCTTCCTCTTATGTCTTCAGCCTTCGAGATCCTGCAGGGAGCCAGGTTTTTCACCAAATTGGACCTTCGTAACGCCTACCATCTCGTGCGCATCAGGGAGGGGGACGAGTGGAAGACGGCGTTTAACACTCCATTAGGGCACTTTGAATACCGGGTTCTTCCTTTCGGCCTCGTTAACGCGCTCCAGCTGTCTTTCAGGCACTAGTTAACGACGTCCTGAGAGACATGCTGAACATTTTGTTTTCGTTTACATGGACGATATCCTGATTTTTTCTCCGTCTCTCTCGATTCATGTTCAGCACGTGCGACGCGTCCTCCAGCGCCTTTGGAGAACTGTCTTTATGTGAAGGCTGAGAAGTGCATTTTCATGCCGCCTCTGTCCCTTTTCTCGGTTCCGTTATTTCCGCTGAGGGCATTAAGATGGATCCCGCTAAGGTCCAGGCTGTCATTGATTGGCCCGTTCCTAAGTCACGCGTCGAGCTGCAGCGCTTTCTGGGCTTCGCTAATTTCTATCGTCGTTTCATCCGTAATTTCGGTCAGGTGGCAGCTCCCTCACAGCCCTTACTTCTGTTAAGACGTGCTTTAAGTGGTCCGTTTCCGCCCAGGAGCTTTTTTGATCTTCTTAAGAATCGTTTACATCCGCACCTATTCTTGTTACACCTGACATCTCTAGTCAGTTTGTTGTTGAGGTTGACGCGCGTCAGAGGTGGGCGTAGAGCCATTCTTTCTCAGCGCTCTCTCTCTGACGGCAAGGTCCATCTTGCGCGTTTTCTCTCATCGCTTATCGCCGTCAGAACGTAACTATGATGTTGGTAATCGCGAACTGCTGCGCCATCCGCTTAGCCCTAGGCGAATGGCGACAGTGGTTGGAGGGGCGACCGTTCCTTTTGTCGTTTGGACTGACCATAGGAACCTTGAGTACATCCGTTCAGCCAAGCGCGACTTAATGCGCGTCAGGCTCGTTGGGCTCTGTTTTTCGCTCGTTTCGAGTTTGTTATTTCTTATCGTCCGGGCTCAAAACACCAAGCCTGATGCTTTATCTCGTCTCTTCAGTTCTTCTGAGGTCTCCACCGACCCGAGGGGATTCTCCCTGACGGCGTGTTGTCGGGTTGACTGTCTGGGAATTGAGAGGCAGGTAAAGCAAGCACTCGCTCACACTCCGTCGCCGCGAGCTTGTCCTAGGAACCTTCTGTTCGTTCCCGTTCCTACTCGTCCGGCCGTTCTTCAGTGGGCCCACTCTGCCAAGTTAGCCGGCCACCCCGGCGTTCGGGGTACGCTCGCTTCCATTCGCCAGCGTTTCTGGTGGCCCACTCGGGAACGTGACGCGCGTCGATTTGCCGCCGCTTGTTCGGTCTGCGCGCAGACTAAATCTGGGAACTCTCCTCCTGCCGGCCGTCTCAGACCGCTTCCCATTCCCTCTCGACCGTGGTCTCACATCGCTTTAGATTTTATCACCGGACTGCCTTCATCAGCGGGAAGACAGTTATTCTTACGGTTGTCGATAGATTCTCTAAGGGCGGCTCATTTCATTCCTCTCGATAAGCTCCCTTCTGCTAAGGAGACGGCTCAGATCATTATCGAGAGAATGTTTTCCGAATTCCTTGGCCTTCCGTCTGACGTCGTTTCCGACAGAGGCCCGCAGTTCACGTCTCAATTTTGGAGGGAGTTTGCCGTTTGATTGGGGCTTCCGTCAGTCTCGTCCGGCTTTCATCCCCAGTCTAACGGTCCAAGCCGAACGGGCCAATCAGACTGTTGGTCGCATTTTACGCAGTCTTTCTTTTCGTAACCCTGCGTCTTGGTCAGAACAGCTCCCTGGGCAGAGTACGCCCACAACTCGCTTCCCTCGTCTGCTACCGGTCTATCCCCTTTTCAGTGTAGCCTCGGGTACCAGCCTCCGCTGTTCTCATCTCAGCTCGCCGAGTCCTGCGTTCCCTCCGCTCAGGCTTTTGTCCAGCGTTGCGAGCGCACCTGGAAGGGTCAGGTCGGCACTTTGCCGTAATAGGGGCGCAGACTGTGAGGGCCGCTAATAGCGTAGGACCAAGAGTCCTAGATATTGTTGCGGTCAGAGAGTATGGCTCTCCACTCAGAACCTTCCCTTAAGACAGCTTCTCGCAAGTTGGCCGCGGTTCATTGGTCCGTTCCGTATTTCCCAGGTCATTAATCCTGTCGCAGTGCGACTTCTTCTCCCGCTATCTTCGTCGCGTTCACCCGGTCTTCCATGTCTCCTGTGTTAAGCCCGTTCTTGAGCCCCCGCTCCTCCCCCATCCTTGTCGAGGGCGCACCCATCTACAGGGTTCGTAAGATTTTGGACATGCGCCCTCGGGGCCGTGGTCATCAGTACCTAGTGGATTGGGAGGGGTACGGTCCTGAGGAGAGGAGTTGGGTTCCCTCTCGGGACGTGCTGGACCGTTCGCTGATCGATGATTTCCTCCGTTGCCGCCAGGTTTCCTCCTCCCGAGTGCGCCAGGAGGCGCTCGGTGAGTGGGGGGGTACTGTCATGTCTTGTTATGTCTGTTCCTGTCCTTTCTCTTCATTCTCTCTCTGCTGGTCTTTTTAGGTTACCTTCTCTGTCTCTCATTCCTCAGCTGTTCTACATCTGCCCTAACTAGCTCTTTCACTCTTCCCCACCTGTTCTCTCTTCCCCCTCTGATTAGGTCTCTATTTCTCTCTCTGTTCCTGCTACTTTCAGGGTCTGATTCTTGTTTGTGTTTGATGCCAGAAGCAAGCTGTCGTCTCGTTTGCTTCCACCTTGTCCCTGTCCTGTCAGTCTGCCTGGCAGGAGCATCCTGCACTATACTAACGTTCTTTTTGTTCCGCTGACAACGTTGGAAGAGGATTCATGCCATTCCTGTATTTTCATTAAAGAACTCTGTTTTCTGTTAAAACCGCTTTTGGGTCTTCACTCAAGTTCATAAC
>NW_027012544.1:0-19096 GCF_036934945.1 Oncorhynchus masou masou
TAGCCTAGCGGCGTCCGGGTTAGGGAGGGTTTGGCTTAGCGGCGTCCGGATTAGGGAGGGTTTTGCCCTAGCGGCGTCCGGATTCGGGGGAGGGTTTGGCCTAGCGGCGTCCGGGTTAGGGAGGGGGTTTGGCCTAGCGGCGTCCGGGTTAGGGAGGGTTTGGCCTAGCGGCGTCCGGGTTAGGGAGGGTTTGGCCTAGCGGCGTCCGGGATTAGGGAGGGTTTGGAAGCGGCGTCCTAGCGGCCTAGCGGCGTCCGGGTTAGGGAGGGTTTGGCCTAGCGGCGTCCGGGTTAGGGAGGGTTTGGCCTAGCGGCGTCCGGGTTAGGGAGGGTTTGGCCTAGCGGTGTCCGGGTTAGGGAGGGTTTGGCCTAGTGGCGTCCGGGTTAGGGAGGATTTGGCTTAGTGTCGTCCGGGTTAGGGAGGGTTTGGCCGGTAAGGATATCCTTGTCTCATCGCGCACCAGCGACTCCTGTGGTGGGCCGGGCGCAGTGCGCGCTAACCAAGGTTGCCAGGTGCACGCTGTTTCCTCCGACACATTGGTGCGGCAGGCTTCCGGATTGGATGTGCGCTGTGTTAAGAAGCAGTGCGGCTTGGTTGGGTTGTGTTTCGGGGGATGCATGACTTCCGACCTTCGTCTCTCCCGAGCCCGTACGGGAGTTGTAGCGATGTTCTACTAGCTGAACTACAGAGGACCATGTTCTACTAACTGAACTATAGAGGACCATGTTCTACTAACTAAACTACAGAGGACCATGTTCTACTAACTGAACTACAGAGGACCATGTTCTACTAACTGAACTACAGAGGTCCATACTCTACTAACTAAACTACAGAGGACCATGTTCTACTAACTGAACTACAGAGGACCATGTTCTACTAACTGAACTACAGAGGACCATGTTCTACTAACTGACCTACAGAGGACCATGTTCTACTAAATACAGAGGACCATGTTCTACTAACTACAGAGGACCATGTTCTACTAACTGAACTATAGAGGACCATGTTCTACTAACTACAGAGAACCATGTTCTACTAACTACAGAGGACCATGTTCTTCTAACTGAACTATAGAGGACCATGTTCTACTAACTACAGAGAACCATGTTCTACTAACTATAGAGGACCATGTTCTACTCACTGAACTACAGAAGACCATGTTCTACTAACTGACCTACGGAGGACCATGTTCTACTAACTGCAGAGGACCATGTTCTACTAACTACAGAGGACCATGTTCTACTAATTACAGAGAACCATGTTCTACTAACTATAGAGGACCATGCTCTACTAACTATAGAGGACCATGTTCTACTAACTACAGAGAACCATGTTCTGCTAACTATAGAGGACCATGTTCCACTCACTGAACTACAGAAGACCATGTTCTACTAACTGACCTACATAGGACCATGTTCTACTAACTGCAGAGGACCATGTTCTACTAACTGCAGAGGACCATGTTCTACTAACTGCAGAGGACCATGTTCTACTAACTACAGAGGACCATGTTCTACTAACTACAGAGGACCATGCTCTACTAACTATCGAGGACCATGTTCTACTAACTACAGCGAACCATGTTCTACTAACTATAGAGGACCATTTTCTACTCACTAAACTACAGAAGACCATGTCCTACTAACTGACCTACAGAGGACCATGTTCTACTAACTGCAGAGGACCATGTTCTACTAACTACAAAGGACCATGTTCTGCTAACTGACCTACAGAGGACCATGTTCTACTAAATACAGAGGACCATGTTCTACTAACTAAACTACAGAGGACCATGTTCTACTAACTAAACTACAGAGGACCATGTTCTACGAACTGAACTACAGAGGACCATGTTCTTCTAACTGAACTATAGAGGACCATGTTCTACTAACCACAGAGAACCATGTTCTACTAACTATAGAGGACCATGTTCCACTCACTGAACTACAGAAGACCATGTTCTACTAACTGACCTACAAAGGACCATGTTCTACTAACTGCAGATGACCATGTTCTACTAACTGCAGAGGACCATGTTCTACTAACTGCAGAGGACCATGTTCTACTAACTACAGAGGACCCTGTTCTACTAACTACAGAGGACCATGTTCTACTAACTACAGAGGACCATGTTCTACTAACTGAACTATAGAGGACCATGTTCTACTAACTACAGAGAACCATGTTCTACTAACTACAGAGGACCATGTTCTTCTAACTGAACTATAGAGGACCATGTTCTACTAACTACAGAGAACCATGTTCTACTAACTATAGAGGACCATGTTCTACTCACTGAACTACAGAAGACCATGTTCTACTAACTGACCTACGGAGGACCATGTTCTACTAACTGCAGAGGACCATGTTCTACTAACTACAGAGGACCATGTTCTACTAATTACAGAGAACCATGTTCTACTAACTATAGAGGACCATGCTCTACTAACTATAGAGGACCATGTTCTACTAACTACAGAGAACCATGTTCTGCTAACTATAGAGGACCATGTTCCACTCACTGAACTACAGAAGACCATGTTCTACTAACTGACCTACATAGGACCATGTTCTACTAACTGCAGAGGACCATGTTCTACTAACTGCAGAGGACCATGTTCTACTAACTGCAGAGGACCATGTTCTACTAACTACAGAGGACCATGTTCTACTAACTACAGAGGACCATGCTCTACTAACTATCGAGGACCATGTTCTACTAACTACAGCGAACCATGTTCTACTAACTATAGAGGACCATTTTCTACTCACTAAACTACAGAAGACCATGTCCTACTAACTGACCTACAGAGGACCATGTTCTACTAACTGCAGAGGACCATGTTCTACTAACTACAAAGGACCATGTTCTGCTAACTGACCTACAGAGGACCATGTTCTACTAAATACAGAGGACCATGTTCTACTAACTAAACTACAGAGGACCATGTTCTACTAACTAAACTACAGAGGACCATGTTCTACGAACTGAACTACAGAGGACCATGTTCTTCTAACTGAACTATAGAGGACCATGTTCTACTAACCACAGAGAACCATGTTCTACTAACTATAGAGGACCATGTTCCACTCACTGAACTACAGAAGACCATGTTCTACTAACTGACCTACAAAGGACCATGTTCTACTAACTGCAGATGACCATGTTCTACTAACTGCAGAGGACCATGTTCTACTAACTGCAGAGGACCATGTTCTACTAACTACAGAGGACCCTGTTCTACTAACTACAGAGGACCATGTTCTACTAACTACAGAGAACCATGTTCTACTAAGTATAGAGGACCATGTTCTACTCACTGAACTACAGAAGACCATGTTCTACTAACTGACCTACGGAGGACCATGTTCTACTAACTGCAGAGGACCATGTTCTGCTAACTACAGAGGACCATGTTCTACTAACTACAGAGGACCATGTTCTACTAATTACAGAGAACCATGTTCTACTAACTATAGAGGACCATGCTCTACTAACTATAGAGGACAATGCTCTACTAAATATAGAGGACCATGTTCTACGAACTAAAGAGAACCATGTTCTGCTAACTATAGAGGACCATGTTCTACTCACTGAACTACAGAAGACCATGTTCTACTAACTGACCTACAGAGGACCATGTTCTACTAACTGCAGAGGACCATGTTCTACTAACTATAGAGGACCATGTTCTACTCACTGAACTACAGAAGACCATATTCTACTAACTATAGAGGACCATGTTCCACTCACTGAACTACAGAAGACCATGTTCTACTAACTGACCTACATAGGACCATGTTCTACTAACTGCAGAGGACCATGTTCTACTAACTGCAGAGGACCATGTTCTACTAACTACAGAGGACCATGTTCTACGAACAACAGCGAACCATGTTCTACTAACTACAGAGGACCATGTTCTACTAACTATAGAGGACCATGTTCTACTAACTACAGAGAACCATGTTCTCCTAACTATAGAGGACCATTTTCTACTCACTGAACTACAGAAGACCATGTCCTACTAACTGACCTACAGAGGACCATGTTCTACTAACTGCAGAGGACCATGTTCTACTAACTACAGAGGACCATGGTCTACTAACTACAGAGGACCACGTTCTACTAACTACAGAGAACCATGTTCTACTAACTATAGAGGACCATGCTCTACTAACTATAGAGGACCATGTTCTACTAACTATAGAGTACCATGTTCTACTAACTATAGAGGACCATGTTCTACTCACTGAACTACAGAAGACCATGTTCTACTAACTGACCTACAGAGGACCATGTTCTACTAACTGCAGAGGACCATGTTCTACTAACTGCAGAGGACCATGTTCTACTAACTGCAGAGGACCATGTTCTACTAACTACAGAGGACCCTGTTCTACTAACTACAGAGGACCATGTTCTACTAACTACAGAGAATCACGTTCTACTGACTATAGAGGACCATGCTCTACTAACTATAGAGGACCATGTTCTACTAATTACAGAGAACCATGTTCTACTAAGTATAGAGGACCATGTTCTACTCACTGAACTACAGAAGACCATGTTCTACTAACTGACCTACGGAGGACCATGTTCTACTAACTGACCTACAGAGGACCATGTTCTACTAACTACAGAGGACCCTGTTCTACTAACTACATAGGACCATGTTCTACTAACTACAGAGAATCACGTTCTACTGACTATAGAGGACCATGCTCTACTAACTATAGAGGACCATGTTCTACTAACTGCAGAGGACCATGTTCTACTAACTGCAGAGGACCATGTTCTACTAACTGCAGAGGACCATGTTCTACTAACTACAGAGGACCCTGTTCTACTAACTACAGAGGACCATGTTCTACTAACTACAGAGAATCACGTTCTACTGACTATAGAGGACCATGCTCTACTAACTATAGAGGACCATGTTCTACTAATTACAGAGAACCATGTTCTACTAAGTATAGAGGACCATGTTCTACTCACTGAACTACAGAAGACCATGTTCTACTAACTGACCTACGGAGGACCATGTTCTACTAACTGCAGAGGACCATGTTCTACTAACTACAGAGGACCATGTTCTACTAACTACAGAGGACCATGTTGTACTAATTACAGAGAACCATGTTCTACTAACTATAGAGGACCATGCTCTACTAACTATAGAGGACAATGCTCTACTAAATATAGAGGACCATGTTCTACGAACTAAAGAGAACCATGTTCTGCTAACTATAGAGGACCATGTTCTACTCACTGAACTACAGAAGACCATGTTCTACTAACTGACCTACAGAGGACCATGTTCTACTAACTGCAGAGGACCATGTTCTACTAACTATAGAGGACCATGTTCTACTCACTGAACTACAGAAGACCATGTTCTACTAACTATAGAGGACCATGTTCCACTCACTGAACTACAGAAGACCATGTTCTACTAACTGACCTACATAGGACCATGTTCTACTAACTGCAGAGGACCATGTTCTACTAACTACAGAGGACCATGTTCTACAAACAACAGCGAACCATGTTCTACTAGCTACAGAGGACCATGCTCTACTAATTATAGAGGACCATGTTCTACTAACTACAGAGAACCATGTTCTCCTAACTATAGAGGACCATTTTCTACTCACTGAACTACAGAAGACCATGTCCTACTAACTGACCTACGGAGGACCATGTTCTACTAACTGCAGAGGACCATGTTCTACTCACTACAGAGGACCATGGTCTACTAACTACAGATGACCACGTTCTACTAACTACAGAGAACCATGTTCTACTAACTATAGAGGACCATGCTCTACTAACTATAGAGGACCATGTTCTACTAACTATAGAGAACCTTGTTCTACTAACTATAGAGGACCATGTTCTACTCACTGAACTACAGAAGACCATGTTCTACTAACTGACCTACAGAGGACCATGTTCTACAAACTGCAGAGGACCATGTTCTACAATCTACAGAGGACCATGTTCTACTAACTACAGAGGACCATGTTCTACTAACTACAGAGAACCATGCTCTACTAACTATAGAGGACCATGTTCTACTAACTACAGAGAACCATGTTCTACTAACTATAGAGGACCATGTTCTACTCACTGAACTACAGAAGACCATGTTCTACTAACTGACCTACAGAGGACCATGTTCTACAAACTGCAGAGGACCATGTTCTACAATCTACAGAGGACCATGTTCTACTAACTACAGAGGACCATGTTCTACTAACTACAGAGAACCATGCTCTACTAACTATAGAGGACCATGTTCTACTAACTACAGAGAACCATGTTCTACTAACTATAGAGGACCATGTTCTACTCACTGAACTACAGAAGACCATGTTCTACTAACTGACCTACAGAGGACCATGTTCTACTAACTGCAGAGGACCATGTTCTACTAACTACAGAGAACCATGTTCTACTAACTATAGAGGACCATGTTCTACTCACTGAACTACAGAAGACCATGTTCTACTAACTGACCTACAGAGGACCATGTTCTACTAACTGCAGAGGACCATGTTCTACTAACTGCAGAGGACCATGTTCTACTAACTGCAGAGGACCATGTTCTACTAACTACAGAGGACCCTGTTCTACTAACTACAGAGGACCATGTTCTACTAACTACAGAGAATCACGTTCTACTGACTATAGAGGACCATGCTCTACTAACTATAGAGGACCATGTTCTACTAATTACAGAGAACCATGTTCTACTAAGTATAGAGGACCATGTTCTACTCACTGAACTACAGAAGACCATGTTCTACTAACTGACCTACGGAGGACCATGTTCTACTAACTGACCTACAGAGGACCATGTTCTACTAACTACAGAGGACCCTGTTCTACTAACTACATAGGACCATGTTCTACTAACTACAGAGAATCACGTTCTACTGACTATAGAGGACCATGCTCTACTAACTATAGAGGACCATGTTCTACTAACTGCAGAGGACCATGTTCTACTAACTGCAGAGGACCATGTTCTACTAACTGCAGAGGACCATGTTCTACTAACTACAGAGGACCCTGTTCTACTAACTACAGAGGACCATGTTCTACTAACTACAGAGAATCACGTTCTACTGACTATAGAGGACCATGCTCTACTAACTATAGAGGACCATGTTCTACTAATTACAGAGAACCATGTTCTACTAAGTATAGAGGACCATGTTCTACTCACTGAACTACAGAAGACCATGTTCTACTAACTGACCTACGGAGGACCATGTTCTACTAACTGCAGAGGACCATGTTCTACTAACTACAGAGGACCATGTTCTACTAACTACAGAGGACCATGTTGTACTAATTACAGAGAACCATGTTCTACTAACTATAGAGGACCATGCTCTACTAACTATAGAGGACAATGCTCTACTAAATATAGAGGACCATGTTCTACGAACTAAAGAGAACCATGTTCTGCTAACTATAGAGGACCATGTTCTACTCACTGAACTACAGAAGACCATGTTCTACTAACTGACCTACAGAGGACCATGTTCTACTAACTGCAGAGGACCATGTTCTACTAACTATAGAGGACCATGTTCTACTCACTGAACTACAGAAGACCATGTTCTACTAACTATAGAGGACCATGTTCCACTCACTGAACTACAGAAGACCATGTTCTACTAACTGACCTACATAGGACCATGTTCTACTAACTGCAGAGGACCATGTTCTACTAACTGCAGAGGACCATGTTCTACTAACTACAGAGGACCATGTTCTACAAACAACAGCGAACCATGTTCTACTAACTACAGAGGACCATGCTCTACTAATTATAGAGGACCATGTTCTACTAACTACAGAGAACCATGTTCTCCTAACTATAGAGGACCATTTTCTACTCACTGAACTACAGAAGACCATGTCCTACTAACTGACCTACGGAGGACCATGTTCTACTAACTGCAGAGGACCATGTTCTACTCACTACAGAGGACCATGGTCTACTAACTACAGATGACCACGTTCTACTAACTACAGAGAACCATGTTCTACTAACTATAGAGGACCATGCTCTACTAACTATAGAGGACCATGTTCTACTAACTATAGAGAACCTTGTTCTACTAACTATAGAGGACCATGTTCTACTCACTGAACTACAGAAGACCATGTTCTACTAACTGACCTACAGAGGACCATGTTCTACAAACTGCAGAGGACCATGTTCTACAATCTACAGAGGACCATGTTCTACTAACTACAGAGGACCATGTTCTACTAACTACAGAGAACCATGCTCTACTAACTATAGAGGACCATGTTCTACTAACTACAGAGAACCATGTTCTACTAACTATAGAGGACCATGTTCTACTCACTGAACTACAGAAGACCATGTTCTACTAACTGACCTACAGAGGACCATGTTCTACAAACTGCAGAGGACCATGTTCTACAATCTACAGAGGACCATGTTCTACTAACTACAGAGGACCATGTTCTACTAACTACAGAGAACCATGCTCTACTAACTATAGAGGACCATGTTCTACTAACTACAGAGAACCATGTTCTACTAACTATAGAGGACCATGTTCTACTCACTGAACTACAGAAGACCATGTTCTACTAACTGACCTACAGAGGACCATGTTCTACTAACTGCAGAGGACCATGTTCTACTAACTACAGAGAACCATGTTCTACTAACTATAGAGGACCATGTTCTACTCACTGAACTACAGAAGACATTGTTCTACTAACTGACCTACAGAGGACCATGTTCTACCCACTGCAGAGGACCACATTGCTAATGTGGATGGAGTTCCTGCCCTTTTCAGTTTTTCATGTGATTCATCTCTTTTCTGATAAAGGCCAGTTTCAAATCATGTTCAATAAGTTATGGTCTGATGTTTGTGCAAGCTTGCATTGTAGCCAAGTACTAAGGAGGTGGAGGAGGAGGAGGGGGAGGATGAGGAGGAGGATGAGGAGGAGGAGGAGGAGAGGGAGGAGGAGGAGGAGGAGGAGGAGGGGGGAGGATGAGGGGAGGAGGAGGAGGAGGAGGAGGAGGGGGAGGATGAGGGAGGAGGAGGAGGAGGATGAGGAGGAGGAGGAGGAGGAGGAGGATGAGGAGGAGGCGGAGGAGGAGGAGGATGAGGAGGCAGAGGAGGAGGAGGAGGATGAGGAGGAGGCGGAGGAGGAGGGAGGATGAAGAGGAGGAGGAGGAGGATGAGGAGGAGGAGGAGGAGGAGGAGGAGGATGAGGAGGAGGCGGAGGAGGATGAGGATGAAGAGGAGGAGGAAGTGGATGGGGGGAGGGGGAGGATGATGAGGAGGAGGAGGAGGAGGAGGTGGAGGAGGAGGAGGAAGTGGAGGGGGAAGGGGGAGGGGGAGGAGGAGGAGGAGGGATGAGGATGAGGGGGGGAGGGGGGAGGGGGAGGAGGAGGGGAGGAGGAGGTGGAGGAGGAGGAGAAGGAGGAAGTGGAGGGGGAGGAGGAGGAGGAGGAGGAGGAGGAGGAGGAGGAGGAGGAGGAGGAGGAGGATGAGGAGGAGGAAGTTTAGGAGGAGTGGGAGGATGAGGAGGAGGAGGAAGTGTAGGGGGGAGGTGGAGGGAGAGAGGCAGTAGGAAGTTTAGGGTAAGGGGAAGGTGGAGGAGGAGGAGGGGTAGGAGGAGGAGGAAGTAGAGGAGGGGAGGAGGAGGAGGTGAAGGAGGAGGTTGGGGGGAGGAGGAGGTGGAGGAGGAGGTTGGAGGGGAGGAGGAGGAGGTGGACAAGGGGGAGGATCAGGAGGAGGGGAAGGACGAGGAGGAGGAGGATGAGGAGGAGGAAGTAGAGGAGGGGAGGAGGAGGAGGTGAAGGAGGAGGTTGGGGGAGGAGGAGGTGGAGGAGGAGGAGGGGTAGGAGGAGGAGGAGGAGGATGAGGAGGAGGAAGTAGAGGAGGGGAGGAGGAGGAGGTGAAGGAGGAGGTTGGGGGGAGGAGGAGGTGGAGGAGGAGTTTGGAGGGGAGGAGGAGGAGGTGGACAAGGGGGAGGATCAGGAGGAGGGGAAGGACGAGGAAGGCAGGAGGAAGGCAGGAGGCATGGTTGGAGGGGTAATTTGCTGGTGTGGGGTGAAGTGGATGATTGCACAAATTACAGTATTGCTACACAGTTGACTCCTGATGAGTGCAATCTCTGTTCCAATGTGCATTTCATCAGTCCTACACCCCCCAAAAAAATCACTTTTATTTAACTGGGTATCTGTGTGCTTTGGTTTATCTGTGAACTCTGGTTAACTGTGAGTGCTGGTTTATCTGTGAGCTCTAGTTATCTGTGAGCTCTGGTTATCTATGAGTGCTGGTTTATCTGTGAGCTCTGGTTAACTGTGAGTGCTGATTTATCTGTGAGCTCTGGTTAATCTGTGAGCTCTGGTTAATCTGTGAACTCTGGTTAATCTGTGAGTGCTGATTTATCTGTGAGCTCTGGTTATCTGTGAGCTCTAGTTATCTGTGAACTCTGGTTTATCTGTGAACTCTGGTTATCTGTGAGCTCTGGTTTATCTGTGAACTCTGGTTAACTGTGAGTGCTGATTTATCTGTGAGCTCTAGTTATCTGTGAACTCTGGTTAATCTGTGAGCTCTGGTTAATCTGTGAGCTCTGGTTTATCTGTGAACTCTGGTTATCTGTGAGCTCTGGTTTAGTGCACTCATTGACAGCAGTCCCAGAAAAGCAGCAGTCTGTATTTAGGTGTGAGTTGAGAGATGTAGGTTGAGGGTTGCTATTTTGAGGCGATGTGCGTTAAAAATGTGGAGTGGTGTGTGTGTGGACTGTCTAATTCAGAGGTAGCTAGTTCTCCTGTGTTGTTGAGGGCCAAACTCTGTCTACTGCCTCAGGGTCAGTGAGCAGAAAACTTTCTCTGTGAACAAACAATCAAACAGCAATCAAACAGCAATCAAACACACACACACACACACGCACGCACGCACGCACGCACGCACGCACGCACGCGCACGCACGCACGCACGCACGCACGCACACACACACACACACACACACACACACACACACACACACACACACACATTGAAACACAAAGACATAAGATGCTTCATTTCCCTCCGTTTGGCTTGACACACCCGAACAAAATTAATGTGGAGCAGACGGATGGAGTCATACATTAAAAACACAATCACACGTACAGTCACATGTACAATCACACAGTCACCCATCCCCCCTTCACACACACTCTCACACAAACGCGAAACCACTAACGCATTTTTCTCAATTGGGAACAAGCTATTTTTTGATCTGTGTTGAAATGTATCTACAGCAGAACAGTAATGATCAAATGCTCAAAATACATTTTCAGGACTTTTTCTTAGATCACCTCATCGGTTAATACAAAACATTAAATACAAATGTCATCGGTGAACACTGCTACCAGCTATTTCCCCATATACTGCTACCAGCTATTACCATATATGCTGCTACCAGCTATTACCATACACTGCTACCAGCTATTACCATATATGCTGCTACCAGCTATTTCCTCATACACTGCTACCAGCTATTTCCCCAAACACTGCTACCAGCTATTACCATATATGCTGCTACCAGCTATTTCCCCATATATTGTTACCAGCTATTACCATATATGCTGCTACCAGCTATTACCATACACTGCTACCAGCTATTACCATATATGCTGCTACCAGCTATTTCCTCATACACTGCTACCAGCTATTTCCCCAAACACTGCTACCAGCTATTACCATATATGGTGCTACCAGCTATTTCCCCATATATTGTTACCAGCTATTACCATATATGCTGCTACCAGCTATTACCATACACTGCTACCAGCTATTACCATGTATGCTGCTACCAGCTATTTCCTCATACACTGCTACCAGCTATTTCCCCAAACACTGCTACCAGCTATTACCATATAAGCTGCTACCAGCTATTTCCCCATATATTGTTACCAGCTATTACCATATATGCTGCTACCAGCTATTTCCCCATATATTGTTACCAGCTATTACCATATATGCTGCTACCAGCTATTTCCCCATATACTGTTACCAGCTATTACCATATATGCTGCTACAAGCTATTTCCCCATATACTGTTACCGGCTATTACCATATACACTGCTACCAGCTATTACCATATATGCTGCTACCAGCTATTTCCTCATACACTGCTACCAGCTATTTCCTCATACACTGCTACCAGCTATTTCCCCAAACACTGCTACAAGCTATTTCCCCAAACACTGCTACCAGCTATGTCCTCATACACTGCTACCAGCTATTTCCACAAACACTGCTACCAGCTATTTCCCAATATACTGTTACCAGCTATTATCATATATGCTGCTACCAGCTATTTCCCCATATACTGTTACCAGCTATTACCATATATGCTGCTACCAGCTATTTCCCAAAACACTGCTATCAGCTATTTCCCCAAACACTGCTACCAGCTATTTCCCCAAACACTGCTACCAGCTATTTCCCAAAACACTGCTACCAGCTATTTCCTCATACACTGCTACCAGTTATTTCCCCATATACTGTTACCAGCTATTATCATATACACTGCTACCAGCTATTTCCCCAAACACTGCAACCAGCTATTTCCCCATATACTGTTACCAGCTATTACCATATATGCTGCTACCAGCTATTACCATATATGCTGCTACCAGCTATTTCCCCATATACTGTTACCAGCTATTACCATATATGCTGCTACCAGCTATTTCCCCATATACTGTTAACAGCTATTACCATATATGCTGCTACCAGCTATTTACTCATACACTGCTACCAGCTATTTCCCAAAACACTGCTACAAGCTATTTCCCCATACACTGCTACCAGCTATTACTATATATGCTGCTACCAGCTATTTCCCCATATACTGTTAACGGCTATTACCATATATGCTGCTACCAGCTATTTCCTCATACACTGCTAACAGCTATTTCCCCAAACACTGCTACCAGCTATTTCCCCAAACACTGCTACCAGCTATTTCCCCAAACACTGCTACCTGCTCTTTCCCAAAACACTGCTACCAGCTATTTCCTCATACACTGCTACCAGCTATTTCCCCAAACACTGCTACCAGCTATTTCCCAAAACACTGCTACCAGCTATTTCCCCAAACACTGCTACCAGCTATTTCCCCAAACACTGCTACCAACTATTTCCTCATACATTGCTACCAGCTATTTCCACAAACACTGCTACCAGCTATTTCCCCAAACACTGCTACCAGCTATTTCCCCAAACACTGCTACCAGCTATTTCCCCATACACTGCTACCAGCTATTACCATATATGCTGCTACCAGCTATTTCCTCATACACTGCTACCAGCTATTTCCCCATACACCTTTACCAGCTATTACCATATATGCTGCTACCAGCTATTTCCTCATACACTGCTACCAGCTATTACCATATATGCTGCTACCAGCTATTTCCTCATACACTGCTACCAGCTATTTCCTCATACACTGTTACCAGCTATTACCATATATGCTGCTACCAGCTATTTCCTCATACACTGCTACCAGCTATTTCCCCATACACCTTTACCAGATATTACCATATATGCTGCTACCAGCTATTTCCCCATACACTGCTACCAGTTATTTCCCCAAACACTGCTACCAGCTATTTGCCCAAACACTGCTAACAGCTATTTCCCCATACACTGCTACCAGCTATTTCCCCAAACACTGCTAACAGCTATTTCCCCATATACTGTTACCAGCTATTACCATATATTCTGCTACCAGCTATTACCATATATGCTGCTACCAGCTATTTCCCCATATACTGTTACCAGCTATTACCATATATGCTGCTACCAGCTATTTCCCCATGTACTGTTAACAGCTATTACCATATATGCTGCTACCAGCTATTTACTCATACACTGCTACCAGCTATTTCCCCAAACACTGCTACAAGCTATTTCCCCATACACTGCTACCAGCTATTACTATATATGCTGCTACCAGCTATTTCCACATACACTGCTAACAGCTATTTCCCCAAACACTGCTACCAGCTATTTCCCCAAACACTGCTACCAGCTATTTCCCCAAACACTGCTACCTGCTCTTTCCCAAAACACTGCTACCAGCTATTTCCTCATACACTGCTACCAGCTATTTCCCCAAACACTGCTACCAGCTATTTCCCAAAACACTGCTACCAGCTATTTCCCCAAACACTGCTTCCAGATATTTCCCCAAACACTGCTACAAGCTATTTCCCCATACACTGCTACCAGCTATTACTATATATGCTGCTACCAGCTATTTCCCCATATACTGTTAACGGCTATTACCATATATGCTGCTACCAGCTATTTCCTCATACACTGCTAACAGCTATTTCCCCAAACACTGCTACCAGCTATTTCCCCAAACACTGCTACCAGCTATTTCCCCAAACACTGCTACCTGCTCTTTCCCAAAACACTGCTACCAGCTATTTCCTCATACACTGCTACCAGCTATTTCCCCAAACACTGCTACCAGCTATTTCCCAAAACACTGCTACCAGCTATTTCCCCAAACACTGCTACCAGCTATTTCCCCAAACACTGCTACCAACTATTTCCTCATACATTGCTACCAGCTATTTCCACAAACACTGCTACCAGCTATTTCCCCAAACACTGCTACCAGCTATTTCCCCAAACACTGCTACCAGCTATTTCCCCATACACTGCTACCAGCTATTACCATATATGCTGCTACCAGCTATTTCCTCATACACTGCTACCAGCTATTTCCCCATACACCTTTACCAGCTATTACCATATATGCTGCTACCAGCTATTTCCTCATACACTGCTACCAGCTATTACCATATATGCTGCTACCAGCTATTTCCTCATACACTGCTACCAGCTATTTCCTCATACACTGTTACCAGCTATTACCATATATGCTGCTACCAGCTATTTCCTCATACACTGCTAACAGCTATTTCCCCAAACACTGCTACCAGCTATTTCCTCATACACTGCTACCAGCTATTTCCCCAAACACTGCTACCAGCTATTTCCCAAAACACTGCTACCAGCTATTTCCCCAAACACTGCTACCAGCTATTTCCCCAAACACTGCTACCAACTATTTCCTCATACATTGCTACCAGCTATTTCCACAAACACTGCTACCAGCTATTTCCCCAAACACTGCTACCAGCTATTTCCCCAAACACTGCTACCAGCTATTTCCCCATACACTGCTACCAGCTATTACCATATATGCTGCTACCAGCTATTTCCTCATACACTGCTACCAGCTATTTCCTCATACACTGTTACCAGCTATTACCATATATGCTGCTACCAGCTATTTCCTCATACACTGCTACCAGCTATTTCCCCATACACCTTTACCAGATATTACCATATATTACATTTACATTTAAGTCATTTAGCAGACGCTCTTATCCAGAGCGACTTACAAATTGGTGAATTCACCTTCTGACATCCAGTGGAACAGCCACTTTACAATAGTGCATCTAAATCATTAAGGGGGGGTGGTGAGAAGGATTACTTATCTTATCCTAGGTATTCCTTGAAGAGGTGGGGTTTCAGGTGTCTCCGGAAGGTGGTGATTGACTCCGCTGTCCTGGCGTCGTGAGGGAGTTTGTTCCACCATTGGGGGCCAGAGCAGCGAACAGTTTTGACTGGGCTGAGCGGGAACTGTACTTCCTCAATGGTAGGGAGGCGAGCAGGCCAGAGGTGGATGAACGCAGTGCCCTTGCTTGGGTGTAGGGCCTGATCAGAGCCTGGAGGTACTGCGGTGCCGTTCCCCTCACAGCTCCGTAGGCAAGCACCATGGTCTTGTAGCGGATGCGAGCTTCAACTGGAAGCCAGTGGAGAGAGCGGAGGAGCGGGGTGACGTGAGAGAACTTGGGAAGGTTGAACACCAGACGGGCTGCGGCGTTCTGGATGAGTTGTAGGGGTTTAATGGCACAGGCAGGGAGCCCAGCCAACAGCGAGTTGCAGTAATCCAGACGGGAGATGACAAGTGCCTGGATTAGGACCTGCGCCGCTTCCTGTGTGAGGCAGGGTCGTACTCTGCGGATGTTGTAGAGCATGAACCTACAGGAACGGGCCACCGCCATGATGTTGGTTGAGAACGACAGGGTGTTGTCCAGGATCACGCCAAGGTTCTTAGCGCTCTGGGAGGAGGACACAATGGAGTTGTCAACCGTGATGGCGAGATCATGGAAACGGGCAGTCCTTCCCCGGGAGGAAGAGCAGCTCCGTCTTGCCGAGGTTCAGCTTGAGGTGGTGATCCGTCATCCACACTGATATGTCTGCCAGACATGCAGAGATGCGATTCGCCACCTGGTCATCAGAAGGGGGAAAGGAGAAGATTAATTGTGTGTCGTCTGCATAGCAATGATAGGAGAGACCATGTGAGGTTATGACAGAGCCAAGTGACTTGGTGTATAGCGAGAATAGGAGAGGGCCTAGAACAGAGCCCTGGGGGACACCAGTGGTGAGCGCGTGGCGAGGGAGACAGATTCTCGCCACGCCACCTGGTAGGAGCGACCTGTCAGGTAGGACGCAATCCAAGCGTGGGCCGCGCCGGAGATGCCCAACTCGGAGAGGGTGGAGAGGAGGATCTGATGGTTCACAGTATCGAAGGCAGCCGATAGGTCTAGAAGGATGAGAGCAGAGGAGAGAGAGTTAGCTTTAGCAGTGCGGAGCGCCTCCGTGATACAGAGAAGAGCAGTCTCAGTTGAATGACTAGTCTTGAAACCTGACTGATTTGGATCAAGAAGGTCATTCTGAGAGAGATAGTGGGAGAGCTGGCCAAGGACGGCACGTTCAAGAGTTTTGGAGAGAAAAGAAAGAAGGGATACTGGTCTGTAGTTGTTGACATCGGAGGGATCGAGTGTAGGTTTTTTCAGAAGGGGTGCAACTCTCGCTCTCTTGAAGACGGAAGGGACGTAGCCAGCGGTCAGGGATGAGTTGATGAGCGAGGTGAGGTAAGGGAGAAGGTCCCCGGAAATGGTCTGGAGAAGAGAGGAGGGGATAGGGTCAAGCGGGCAGGTTGTTGGGCGGCCGGCCGTCACAAGAAGCGAGATTTCATCTGGAGAGAGAGGGGAGAAAGAGGTCAGAGCACAGGGTAGGGCAGTGTGAGCAGAACCAGCGGTGTCGTTTGACTTAGCAAACGAGGATCGGATGTCGTCGACCTTCTTTTCAAAATGGTTGACGAAGTCATCTGCAGAGAGGGAGGAGGGGGGGGGGGAGGAGGATTCAGGAGGGAGGAGAAGGTGGCAAAGAGCTTCCTAGGGTTAGAGGCAGATGCTTGGAATTTAGAGTGGTAGAAAGTGGCTTTAGCAGCAGAGACAGAGGAGGAAAATGTAGAGAGGAGGGAGTGAAAGGATGCCAGGTCCGCAGGAGGCGAGTTTTCCTCCATTTCCGCTCGGCTGCCCGGAGCTCTGTTCTGTGAGCTCGCAATGAGTCATCGAGCCACGGAGCGGGAGGGGAGGACCGAGCCGGCCTGGAGGATAGGGGACATAGAGAGTCAAAGGATGCAGAAAGGGAAGAGAGGAGGGTTGAGGAGGCAGACTCAGGAGAAAGGTTGGAGAAGGTATGAGCAGAGGGAAGAGATGATAGGATGGAAGAGGAGAGAGTAGCGGGGAGAGAGAGCGAAGGTTGGGACGGCGCGATACCATCCGAGTAGGGGCAGTGTGGGAAGTGTTGGATGAGAGCGAGAGGGAAAAGGATACAAGGTAGTGGTCGGAGACTTGGAGGGGAGTTGCAATGAGGTTAGTGGAAGAACAGCATCTAGTAAAGATGAGGTCGAGCGTATTGCCTGCCTTGTGAGTAGGGGGAAGGTGAGAGGGTGAGGTCAAAAGAGGAGAGGAGTGGAAAGAAGGAGGCAGAGAGGAATGAGTCAAAGGTAGACGTGGGGAGGTTAAAGTCGCCCAGGACTGTGAGAGGTGAGCCGTCCTCAGGAAAGGAGCTTATCAAGGCATCAAGCTCATTGATGAACTCTCCGAGGGAACCTGGAGGGCGATAAATGATAAGGATGTTAAGCTTGAAAGGGCTGGTAACTGTGACAGCATGGAATTCAAAGGAGGCGATAGATAGATGGGTAAGGGGAGAGAGAGAATGACCACTTGGGAGAGATGAGGATCCCGGTGCCACCACCCCGCTGACCAGAAGCTCTCGGGGTGTGCGAGAACACGTGGGCGGACGAAGAGAGAGCAGTAGGAGTAGCAGTGTTATCTGTGGTGATCCATGTTTCCGTCAGTGCCAGGAAGTCGAGGGACTGGAGGGAGGCATAGGCTGAGATGAACTCTGCCTTGTTGGCCGCAGATCGGCAGTTCCAGAGGCTACCGGAGACCAGGAACTCCACGTGGGTCGTGCGCGCTGGGACCACCAGATTAGGGTGGCCGCGGCCACGCGGTGTGGGAGCGTTTGTATGGTCTGTGCAGAGAGGAGAGAACAGGGATAGATAGACACATAGTTGACAGGGTACAGAAGAGGCTACGCTAATGCAAAGGAGATTGGAATGACAAGTGGACTACACGTCTCGAATGTTCAGAAAGTTAAGCTTACGTAGCAAGAATCTTATAGACTAAAATGATTGAAATGATACAGTACTGCTGGAGTAGGCTAGCTGGTAGTGGCTGCGATGTAGCTAACCTAGAAAATCGCTCTAGGCTAAACAATTGACTTAGATACAAAGACGGCTATGTAGCTAGCTAGCTACGATCAAACAAAACAAACCGTTGTACTGTAATAGTTACTACAGTGCTGCTATTCGGGGGCTAGCTGGCTAGCTACGTTAAGAGAACGACAATAGCTGGCCAGCTAACCTAGAGAATCGCTCTAGGCTACACAATTGTCTTAGATACAAAGATGGCTATGTAGCTAGCTAGCTACGATCAAACAAAACAAACCGTTGTACTGTAATAGTTACTACAGTGCTGCTATTCGGGGGTTAGCTGGCTAGCTACGTTGAAAGAACGACAATAGCTGGCCAGCTAACCTAGAAAATCGCTCTAGACTACACAATTGTCTTAGATACAATATTAGA
>NW_027012545.1:0-19090 GCF_036934945.1 Oncorhynchus masou masou
CAAAAGTAATGCACTATGTAGGGAAAAGTGTGCCATTTTGGTCACAGACTATTCAAATGTATATCTCCCTTACAGACCATGTAGGGCCCTTTAGACCATGTAGGGCCTTTTAGACCATGTAGGGCTCCTTTAGACCACGTAGGGCCCTTTAGACCATGTAGGGCCCTTTAGACCATGTAGGAGGGCCTTTAGACCATGTAGGGCCCTTTAGACCATGTAGGGAGTGGTCCTTAGGACCATATAGGGCCCTTAGACCATGTAGGGGAGGGCCCTTTAGACCACGTAGGGCCCTTTAGACCATGTAGGGCCCTTTAGACCATGTAGGGCCCTTTAGACCATGTAGGGCCCTTTAGATGAGTAGGGCCCTTTAGACCACGTAGGGCCCTTTAGACCATGTAGGGAGGGTCCTTTAGACCATATAGGGCCCTTTAGACCATGTAGGGAGGGCCCTTTAGACTAACGTAGGGGCCCTTTTAGACCATGTAGGGCCCTTTAGACCATGTAGGGCCCTTAGACCATGTAGGGCCCTTTGCACCACGAGGGCCCTTTAGACCATGTAGGGCCCTTTAGACCACGTAGGGAGGGCCTTAGACCATGTAGGGCCCTTTAGACCATGTAGGGAGGGACCTTAGACCATGTAGAGGGTCATTTAGACCATGTAGGGCCCTTTTAGAACAAGTAGGGCCCTTTAACCATGTAGGGCCCTTAGACCATGTAGGGCCCTTAGACCAATGAGTTTTTTAGACCATGTAGGGCCCTTTTTAGACCACGAGGGCCCTTTAGGACCCTTAGGGCCCTTTAGACCATGTAGGGCCCTTTAGACCATGTAGGAGGGCCCTTAGACCATGTAGGAGGGCCTTAGAGCATGTAGGGCCCTTTAGACCATGTAGGAGGGCACTTTAGACCATGTAGGGCCCTTTAGACCATGTAGGAGTGCCCTTTAGACCATGTAGGAGGGCCCTTAGACCACGAGGGGCCTTTTAGATCATGTAGGGCTCCTTTTAGACCATGTAGGGAGGGCCCTTACGCCATGTAGGGCCCTCTTAGACCATGTAGGGCCCTTAGACCAGTGTAGGGCCCTTTAGACCATGCAGGGTTGTACATTGAATACGGGAATAGGGTGCCATTTGGGACTCATCCGAGTCCCCATACATTCCTGCATCCTTCATAGTTAATTCCGGTGTCTATACCTGACAGTCCAAATGCATGGGGCTGGGTTCTATGGTGAATAGACTATGAGAGTGTTTTCTCAAGGGACCTTGTGTGTTTTGGCACAAGTTCAAAAGAAAAGATAAAGTCAGCCAACAGAGTCCCATGTGTTAAAAACTAAACACTAGACAGATTTATACCAAACCTTTGATGGGGGCTTGACATGTCTGATTATGTTTGTCTTCCATGATGCTAGACCTGACACCCCAACCTGAGAACTCTGCTCTGACACCTCTTCCATGATGCTCAGATACACCCCAACCTGAGAACTCTGCTCTGACACCCTCTTCCATGATGCTCAGATACACCCCAACCTGAGAACTCTGCTCTGACACCCTCTTCCATGATGCTCAGATACACCCCAACCTGAGAACTCTGTTCTGACACCTCTTCCATGATGCTCAGATACACCCCAACCTGAGAACTCTGTTCTGACACCTCTGGTCTCTTGGCCCCACCCACCCCTACAGGAGGGCAGGTTCCGCTCAGCCCAGTCCAAGAACTTCTCTGTCCTGGCATCCCAATGGTGGAACCAGCTTCCCCTGACGCTAGGACAGCAGAGTCCCTGCCCATCTTCTGAAAACATCTGAAACCCTACCTCTTCAAAGAGTATCTTAAATAATCCCACAGCACCCCGACTCGCAACCTCTCCCTCACCCCAACCCCCCTCCAAAAAAAATGATTTTATTAAAAAAAGCCTTTCTTCCCCCTCTTACTAGCTCTGACTTAGCTGATAGCTACTTTACTGAGGAAAAATGTACTTGCCACGGCTGTGATATGTGGTTGTCTCACCTGGCTGTTGTACGTTGAATACACTAACTGTACGTGGCTCTCGGAGCAGTGGGTTAACTGCCTGTTCAGGGGCAGAACGACAGATTTGTACCTTGTCAGCTCGGGGTTTGAACTCTCAACCTTCTGGTTACTAGTCCAATGCTCTAACCACTAGGCTACCCTGCCGCCCCCAATATGAACACCCTATGGAACCCTGAGACATCCTGAGATGGTCTTCAAACTAATATGACCACCTAATGGAACCATGAGACATTATTTCACTTAGCCCTGTATTGTTGGACCTCAGAGCTTATGATTGTCACTGTACCCTGTAATTACATGGTCAACCCTGCACATGTGACTGATAAACCCTCTAATCTAATCTAATTAGAGCATCTGGGGTGGCAGCTAGCCTAGTGGTTAGAGCGTTGGCCCAGTAACCAGCAGGTAGCCTAGTGGTTAGAGCATTGGGCCAGTAACCAGCAGGTAGCCTAGTGGTTAGAGCGTTGGGCCAGTAACCAGCAGCTAGCCTAGTGGTTAGAGCGTTGGGCCAGTAACCAGCAGCTAGCCTAGTGGTTAGAGCGTTGGGCCAGTAACCAGCAGGTAGCCTAGTGGTTAGAGCGTTGGGCCAGTAACCAGCAGGTAGCCTAGTGGTTAGAGCGTTGGGCGAGTAACCAGCAGGTAGCCTAGTGGTTAGAGCGTTGGCCCAGTAACCAGCAGGTAGCCTAGTGGTTAGAGCGTTGGGGCCAGTAACCAGCAGGTAGCCTAGTGGTTAGAGCGTTGGGCCAGTAACCAGCAGGTAGCCTAGTGGTTAGAGCGTTGGGCCAGTAACCAGCAGCTAGCCTAGTGGTTAGAGCGTTGGGCCAGTAACCAGCAGCTAGCCTAGTGGTTAGAGCGTTGGGCCAGTAACCAGCAGCTAGCCTAGTGGTTAGAGCATTGGGCCAGTAACCAGCAGGTAGCCTAGTGGTTAGAGAGTTGGGCCAGTAACCAGCAGGGAGCCTAGTGGTTAGAGCGTTGGGCCAGTAACCAGCAGCTAGCCTAGTGGTTAGAGCGTTGGGCCAGTAAACAGCAGGTAGCCTAGTGGTTAGGGAGCGTTGGGCCAGTAACCAGCAGGTAGCCTAGTGGTTAGAGCGTTGGGCCAGTAACCAGCAGGTAGCCTAGTGGTTAGAGAGTTGGGCCAGTAACCAGCAGGGAGCCTAGTGGTTAGAGCGTTGGGCCAGTAACCAGCAGGTAGCCTAGTGGTTAGAGAGTTGGGCCAGTAAACAGCAGGTAGCCTAGTGGTTAGAGCGTTGGGCCAGTAACCAGCAGGTAGCCTAGTGGTTAGAGCGTTGGGCCAGTAACCAGCAGGTAGCCTAGTGGTTAGAGCGTTGGGCCAGTAACCAGCAGGTAGCCTAGTGGTTAGAGAGTTGGGCCAGTAACCAGCAGGGAGCCTAGTGGTTAGAGCGTTGGGCCAGTAACCGAAAGGTTGCTAGATTGAATCCCCGAGCCGACAAGGTAAAAATCTGTTGTTCTGGCACTGAACAAGGCAGTTAACCCACTGTTCCTAGGCTGTCATTGTAAATAAGAATTTGTTCTTAACTGACTTCCCAAGTTAAATACATTTTTTTTTATAAAAAAAAAAAATCTGTCCTAAATTAAAGCTGGTTAATTAAACGTTTTTAAATAGTTAGTAGCCTACACTCCCCCAGCTAGAACATCCAAGAGATCACCTTTAATTTCACAGGCAACCACTAGTGATGATGATGAGGGTTATTGTGAGGCCCACAATGTGCAGTCAACATCCAAACAACGTTGGTGTGTTTGCTGGGTAGGTCACTCTATTGGCTGGTCCAGCAATTATGATTTTTGGACACAATAATCCCACTGTAATTATATCTAATTATAGTGGACAAAACATTATGAACACCTGCTCTTTCTATGACATGAATGGTCCACCACCCCAAAGGACATCCAGCCAACTTGACACAACTGTGGGAAGCATTGGAGTCAACATGGGCCAGCTTTCGACACCTTGTAGAGTCCATGCCCCAACAAATTGAGGCTGCTCTAATGGCAGAAGGGGGTGCAACTCAATATTAGGAAGTTGTTCTTAATGTTTTATTCGTTGTGTTCCCGTGACCTTTTGAATGACTGGCATGTCTGTATGACAAGGGTTTTCTATCGCCATCTAGTGGCCGGTATGACCTCAAAATCCACCAAAGCCAAAACTCCATGCCGGGTTTTCTGTCCAACAACACGACGAACGGCAGTCGCTGTCAAAAAACACCTTCCACGTGATCGCCTCATCTCAGCTGTCATTCGTTGGCCGAAGCACACGCTTTGAACATCATCACAACTGCAGCCAATCGCAGGAAACAAGGAAATGTTTCTTTCGCGCTCTGTCCCGAACATGAGCAATGCAACATTCTGCCGTTGATGCATGTTTATGTGTCTTCCGTTCAGTCATAGACTTCTAACTCATATTTCTCACCATGGACGGTGCATTGACTACTGAGCATCTGGAGGATGGGTCTTTGCGGAGGAGAAAGACAGAAGACGACGGAGAGGATCAGATTGGGAGCAAGTTGTCAAAAACGGAAACCACCGGGTAACTTTTTTTTTTGACAGCTGCCACTTCGTAGGTTGTGTCGGCCTCCCTCTGGGCCGCTGATAAGTCGAGTTGTTTTAAGTTCACAGAGCACGCAACCCACATTTTACAGCAGCTAGAATAAACATAATGATTTAATCAATCACATGCAATGATAAATACAATGGTTGAAAGGAATACAGTACTGAATTTTAAATCTATGCTTGGCTTCACACATGGTCTCTGTGTCGTACTGTACTGTATGGTACTGTACTGTATGGTACTGTACTGTACTCTATGGTACTGTACTGTACTCTATGGTACTGTACTCTATGGTACTGTACTCTATGGTACTGTACTGTACTGTATGGTACTGTACTGTACTCTATGGTACTGTACTGTACTCTATGGTACTGTACTGTACTCTATGGTACTGTACTGTATGGTACTATACTCTATGGTACTATACTCTATGGTACTATACTCTATGGTACTGTACTGTACTCTATGGTACTGTACTCTATGGTACTGTACTCTATGGTACTGTACTGTACTCTATGGTACTATACTCTATGGTACTATACTCTATGGTACTGTACTGTACTCTATGGTACTGTACTATACTGTACTCTATGGTACTGTACTGTACTCTATGGTACTGTACTCTATGGTACTATACTCTATGGTACTGTACTGTACTCTATGGTACTGTACTATACTGTACTCTATGGTACTGTACTATACTCTATGGTAATGTACTGTACTCTATGGTACTGTACTCAATGGTACTGTACTGTACTCTCTGGTACTATACTATATGGTACTGTACTATATTCTATGGTACTGTACTGTATGGTACTGTACTATATGGTACTGTACTCTATGGTACTGTACTGTACTCTATGGTACTATACTCTATGGTACTATACTCTATGGTACTGTACTGTACTCTATGGTACTATACTCTATGGTACTATACTCTATGGCACTATACTCTATGGTACTGTACTCTATGGTACTGTACTATATGGTACTGTACTGTATGGTACTTTACTGTACTCTATGGTACTGTACTATATGGTACTGTACTCTATGGTACTGTACTCTATGGTACTGTACTCTATGGTACTGTACTCTAAGGTACTGTACTGTACTCTATGGTACTGTACTCTATGGTACTGTACTCTATGGTACTGTACTGTACTCTATGGTACTGTACTGTATGGTACTGTACTGTATGGTACTTTAATGTACTCTATGGTACTGTACTATATGGTACTGTACTCTATGGTACTGTACTGTACTCTATGGTACTGTACTATATGATACTGTACTCTATGGTACTGTACTATATGGTACTGTACTGTACTATATGGTACTGTACTGTATGGTACTGTACTGTACTCTATGGTACTGTACTCTATGGTACTGTACTGTGCTGTATGGTACTGTACTATATGGTACTGTACTGTACTCTATGGTACTGTACTGTATGGTACTGTACTGTACTCTATGGTACTGTACTGTACTCTATGGTACTGTACTCTATGGTACTGTATGGTACTGGACTGTACTCTATGGTACTGTACTCTATGGTACTGTACTGTGCTGTATGGTACTGTACTATATATACTGTACTGTACTCTATGGTACTGTACTCTATGGTACTGTACTGTACTCTATGGTACTGTACTCTATGGTACTGTACTGTGCTGTACTATATGGTACTGTACTGTACTCTATGGTACTGTACTCTATGGGTACTGTACTGTACTGTACTATATGGTACTGTACTGTACTATATGGTACTGTATGGTACTGTACTGTACTCTATGGTACTGGACTGTACTCTATGTTACTGTACTGTATGGTACTGTACTGTACTCTATGTTACTGTACTGTATGGTACTGTACTGTATGGTACTGTACTCTATGGTACTGTACTCTATGGTACTGGTACTGTGCTGTATGGTACTGTCTATATGGTACTGTACTGTACTCTATGGTACTGTACTGTATGGTACTGTACTGTACTCTATGGTACTGTACTGTACTCTATGGTACTGTACTCTATGGTACTGTATGGTGGACTGTACTCTGTACTGTACTATATGGTACTGTACTGTGCTGTATGGTACTGTACTATATGGTACTGTACTGTACTCTATGGGTACTCTGGTACTGTACTCTATGGTACTGTACTCTATGGTACTGTACTGTGCTGTACTATATGGTACTGTACTGTACTCTATGGTACTGTACTCTATGGTACTGTACTGTACTGTACTATATGGTACTGTACTGTACTATATGGTACTGTACTGTATGGTACTGTACTGTACTCTATGGTACTGGACTGTACTCTATGTTACTGTACTGTATGGTACTGTACTGTACTCTATGTTACTGTACTGTATGGTACTGGACTGTATGCTACTGTACTGTACTATATGGTACTGTACTGTATGTACTGTACTCTATGTTACTGTACTGTATGGTACTGGACTGTACTCTATGGTACTGTACTGTATGGTACTGTACTGTACTCTATGGTACTGTACTCTATGGTACTGTACTCTATGGTACTGTATGGTACTGGACTGTACTCTATGGTACTGTACTCTATGGTACTGTACTGTGCTGTATGGTACTGTACTATATGGTACTGTACTGTACTCTATGGTACTGTACTCTATGGTACTGTACTGTACTCTATGGTACTGTACTCTATGGTACTGTACTGTGCTGTACTATATGGTACTGTACTGTACTCTATGGTACTGTACTCTATGGTACTGTACTGTACTGTACTATATGGTACTGTACTGTACTATATGGTACTGTACTGTATGGTACTGTACTGTACTCTATGGTACTGGACTGTACTCTATGTTACTGTACTGTATGGTACTGTACTGTACTCTATGTTACTGTACTGTATGGTACTGGACTGTATGCTACTGTACTGTACTATATGGTACTGTACTGTATGGTACTGTACTCTATGTTACTGTACTGTATGGTACTGGACTCTATGGTACTGGACTGTATGGTACTGGAAGAGGTGTACAGACTGGCTGTGTCCCCAATGGCACCGGATTCACTATATAGGGCACTACTTATAGGGAATAGAGGGGGAATATAGCACACTACCTATAGGGAATAGAGGGGGAATATAGTGCACTAGTTATAGTAATAGGGAATAGAGGGGGAATATAGCACACTACCTATAGGGAATAGAGGGGGAATATAGCACACTACCTATAGGAAATAGAGGGGGAATATAGCACACTACCTATAGGGAATAGAGAAGTAGCTCACTACTTATAGGGAATAGAGGGGGAATATAGTGCACTAGTTATAGGAAATAGAGGGGAATATAGTGCACTAGTTATAGGAAATAGAGGGGGTAATAGGGAATAGAGGGGGAATATAGTGCACTAGTTATAGTAATAGGGAATATAGTTATAGGGAATAGAGGGGGAATATAGTGCACTAGTTATAGTAATAGGGAATAGAGGGGGAATATAGTGCACTACTTATAGGGAATAGAGGGGGAATATAGTGCACTAGTTATTGGAAATAGAGGGGGAATATAGCACACTACCTATAGGGAATAGAGAAGTAGCTCACTACTTATAGGGAATAGAGGGGGAATATAGTGCACTAGTTATAGGGAATAGAGGGGGAATAGAGTGCCATTTTTCAACGCACCCACAACATAATGAAAACCAACATCTCTATAGCACAGCAATAGACAAGAATAGCAATTAGTACAGAATAACAAACTGTTAAAAGTTAACTGTTAAAAGTTATAAAACTCACACCGAGAGGGTTCTCGATGTTGATCAGCCAACCATCGAAGCCGTACTGTATGGTACTGTACTGTACTGTATGGTACTGTACTGTATGGTACTGTACTGTATGGTACTATGGTACTGGACTGTATGGTACTGGACTGTACTCTATGGTACTGTACTCTATGGTACTGTACTGTACATTCTAAATGTATTGTCATTCATATTTCACCAGTTTGGAGTCTTGCTTGGATGAGCCAGTTGAGTTGAGAAGTGTTCATGAAGTCATCAAGTATGGAGCCTCATCTCTGCCAGGTTGGTACAGAGTATAGACTGTATAACAGTACAGAGTATAGACTGTCTAACATTACATAATATAGACTGTATAACAGTACAGAGTATAGACTGTCTAACAGAGTATAGACTGTATAACAGAGTATAGACTGTATAACAGTACAGAATATAGACTGTCTAACAGAGTATAGACTGTATAACAGTACAGAGTATAGACTGTATAACAGTACAGAGTATAGACTGTCTAACAGTACAGAGTATAGACTGTCTAACAGTACAGAGTATAGACTGTCTAACAGTACAGAGTATAGACTGTCTAACTAGTACAGAGTATAGACTGTCTAACAGTACAGAGTATAGACTGTCTAACAGTACAGAGTATAGACTGTCTAACAGTACAGAGTATAGACTGTCTAACAGTACAGAGTATAGACTGTCTAACAGTACAGAGTATAGACTGTCTAACAGTACAGAGTATAGACTGTCTAACAGTACAGAGTATAGACTGTCTAATAACAGAGTATAGAGTATAGACTGTCTAACAGTACAGAGTATAGACTGTCTAACAGTACAGAGTATAGACTGTCTAACAGTACAGAGTATAGACTGTCTAACAGTACAGAGTATAGACTGTATAACAGTACAGAGTATAGACTGTCTAACAGCACAGAGTATAGACTGTATAACAGTACAGAGTATAGACTGTCTAACAGTACAGAGTACAGACTGTCTAACAGTACAGAGTATAGACTGTCTAACAGTACAGAGTATAGACTGTCTAACAGTACAGAGTATAGACTGTCTAACAGTACAGAGTATAGACTGTCTAACAGTACAGAGTATAGACTGTCTAACAGTACAGAGTATAGACTGTGTACCAGTACAGAGTATAGACTGTATACAGAGTATAGCCTAACATACATAATATAGCCTGTCTAACAGTACATAATATAGACTGTCTAACAGTACATAATATAGACTGTATAACAGTACATAATATAGACTGTATACAGAGTATAGACTGTCTAACAATACAGAGTATAGACTGTCTAACAGTACATAATATAGACTGTATACCAGTACAGAGTATAGACTGTATACCAGTACAGAGTATAGACTGTATACCAGTACAGAGTATAGACTGTATACAGAGTATAGACTGTCTAACAGTACATAATATAGACTGTATAACAGTACATAATATAGACTGTCTAACAGTACAGAGTATAGACTGTCTAAGAGTACATAATATAGACTGTATAGCAGTATAGAGTGCAGACTGTCTAACAGTACAGAATATAGACTGTATACCAGTACAGAGTATAGACTGTATACCAGTACAGAGTATAGACTGTCTAACAGTACAGATATAGACTGTATAGAGTATAGACTGTCTAACAGTACATAATATAGACTGTATAACAGTACATAATATAGACTGTATACAGAGTATAGACTAACAGTACAGAGTATAGACTTCAACAGTACATAATATAGACTGTACAGCACATAATATAGACTGTATACCAGTACAGAGTAGTACTGTATACCAGTACAGATATAGACTGTATACCAGTACAGAGTATAGACTGTATACCAGTACAGAGTATAGACTGTATACCAGTACAGAGTATAGACTGCATACCAGTACAGAGGCTAACAGTACAGAGTATAGACTGTATACCAGTACAGAGTATAGACTGTCTAACAGTACAGAGTATAGACTGTCTAACAGAGTATAGACTGTCTAACAGTACAGAGTATAGACTGTCTAACAGAGTATAGACTGTCTAACAGAGTATAGACTGTCTAACAGTACAGAGTATAGACTGTATACCAGACTGTCTAACAGTACAGAGTATAGACTGTCTAACAACAGAGTATAGACTGTCTAACAGTACAGAGTATAGACTGTCTAACAGTACAGAGTATAGACTGTCTAACAGTACAGAGTATAGACTGTATAACAGTACAGAGTATAGACTGTCTAACAGTACAGAGTATAGACTGTCTAACAGTACAGAGTATAGACTGTCTAACAGTACATAATATAGACTGTCTAACAGTACAGAGTATAGACTGTCTAACAGTACAGAGTATAGACTGTCTAACAGTACAGAGTATAGACTGTATACAGAGTATAGACTGTATAACAGTACAGAGTATAGACTGTCTAACAGTACAGAGTATAGACTGTCTAACAGTACAGAGTATAGACTGTCTAACAGTACAGAGTATAGACTGTCTAACAGTACAGAGTGTAGACTGTATAACAGTACATAGTATAGACTGTAACAGTACAGAGTATACACAGAGTATAGACTGTATACCAGTACAGAGTATAGACTGTATACCAGTACAGAGTATAGACTGTATACCAGTACAGAGTATAGACTGTATACCAGTACAGAGTATAGACTGTCTAACAGTACAGAGTATAGACTGTATACCAGTACAGAGTATAGACTGTATAACAGTACATAATATAGACTGTATAACAGTACAGAGTATAGACTGTCAGTACAGAGTATAGACTGTATAACAGTACAGAGTATAGACTGTATAACAGTACAGAGTATAGACTGTCTAACAGTACAGAGTATAGACTGTATACCAGTACAGAGTATAGACTGTATACCAGTACAGAGTATAGACTGTATACCAGTACAGAGTATAGACTGTATACCAGTACAGAGTATAGACTGTCTAACAGTACAGAGTATAGACTGTCTACCAGTACAGAGTATAGACTGTCTAACAGTACAGAGTATAGACTGTCTAACAGAGTATAGACTGTCTAACAGTACAGAGTATAGACTGTCTAACAGTACAGAGTATAGACTGTATACCAGTACAGAGTATAGACTGTCTAACAGTACAGAGTATAGACTGTCTAACAGTACAGAGTATAGACTGTCTAACAGTACAGAGTATAGACTGTCTAACAGTACAGAGTATAGACTGTCTAACAGTACAGAGTATAGACTGTCTAACAGTACAGAGTATAGACTGTATACTAGTACAGACTGTATAGACTGTCTAACAGTACAGAGTATAGACTGTCTAACAGTACAGAGTATAGACTGTCTAACAGTACAGAGTATAGACTGTCTAACAGTACAGAGTATAGACTGTAACAGTACAGAGTATAGACTGTCTAACAGTACAGAGTATAGACTGTCTAACAGAGTATAGACTGTCTAACAGTACAGAGTATAGACTGTCTAACAGTACAGAGTATAGACTGTCTAACAGTACATAATATAGACTGTCTAACAGTACAGAGTATAGACTGTCAGAGTAACAGTACAGAGTATAGACTGTCTAACAGTACAGAAAGTATAGACTGTATAACAGTACAGAGTATAGACTGTCTAACAGTACAGAGTGTAGACTGTCTAACAGTACAGAGTGTAGACTGTCTAACAGTACAGAGTATAGACTGTCTAACAGTACAGAGTATAGACTGTATACCAGTACAGAGTATAGACTGTCTACCAGTACAAAGTATAGACTGTATATACAGAGTATAGACTGTATACCAGTACAGAGTATAGACTGTCTAACAGTACAGAGTATAGACTGTATACCAGTACAGAGTATAGACTGTCTAACAGTACAGAGTATAGACTGTATACCAGTACAGAGTATAGGACTGTCTAACAAAGTACAGAGTATAGACTGTATAACAGTACAGAGTATAGACTGTCCAACAGTACAGAGTATAGACTGTCTACCAGTACAGAGTATAGACTGTCTAACAGTACAGAGTATAGACTGTCTAACAGTACAGAGTGTAGACTGTCTAACAGTACAGAGTATAGACTGTATAACAGTACAGAGTATAGACTGTATACAGAGTATAGACTGTATACCAGTACAGAGTATAGACTGTCTAATAGTACATAATATAGACTGTCTAACAGTACAGAGTATAGACTGTATACCAGTACAGAGTATAGACTGTATAACAGTACAGAGTATAGACTGTCTAACAGTACATAATATAGACTGTCTAACAGTACAGAGTATAGACTGTATACCAGTACAGAGTGTAGACTGTCTAACAGTACAGAGTATAGACTGTCTAACAGTACAGAGTATAGACTGTCTAACAGTACAGAGTATAGACTGTCTAACAGTACAGAGTATAGACTGTCTAACAGTACAGAGTATAGACTGTCTAACAGTACATAATATAGACTGTCTAACAGTACATAATATAGACTGTCTAACAGTACAGAGTATAGACTGTATACCAGTACAGAGTATAGACTGTCTAACAGTACATAGTATAGACTGTCTAACAGTACAGAGCCTCTGAGTTTCAGAAGGTTTTCATCCTTAGGAAATGACAGGACAGTGGAATGATGAAATAGCTGTCACACTCAGGTTATAGTGATACTGGCCCTGTTCGTTCTGCTCACCCAGTTGTTTGGTCGCCAGGCCGACCTGAAGACACAGTAATCACTCGTATTCAGTGAAAACTCAAATGTTACCACAAGCACAAAGAACGAACCAATCTGTGCCTTTCCCTTTACAGCTAAGCATTATGACCCGGACACCACCGAGCCAATCGGCTCCGGCCTTCAGTCCCTGGAGGAGCTGTTGTCGTGGAAACGCAGCGAGGCCAACCCCTTCAACGTGGCGACGGTGCCCCTGGCCAATCGGGAGCCTTCTCTGGCCAGCACGCCGCACCGGACTCTGGTGAGTCACGACATGATGGGCGGATACCTGGATGACAGGTAGGTTGACCTCTCACCTCTGAACTCTCACCTGTGAACAATGAACTGCCACAAGTAGACTTTGTTTGCACACTCATGACTCTTCTACGATTGGCTATTACTAAATTCTCACATAACAACGTACTCATTGTGTTGGAAGTCCCTTTTGGATTAAAAGTGTTTTGCTCAGTGGTACGACTAAATTCCCTCTCACCTTTGACCCCTGACCTCTCTCCTCAGGTTTCTGCAGGGAGCAGAGTCGGATGCTCCCTATGTGTTCTACCACTGGCAGTACATCGACGTGTTTAACTACTTCAGCCACACACGTGACCATCCCCCCTGCCGTCTGGACCACCGCTGCTCACAGACACGGAGTCATCGTCCTGGGTGAGACTCAACGTGGGCCACGTCCCAATAATCTCTCTCTTTCCTCCTGAACAAGTGTGTACTTGTTCACTGCTCCCTACGAATGGGAAAATATTGGATTGGTATAGAGATGGGGGTACAGAGGGATTTGTTTTTACAACAGTGATTTCCTGTCAATCCATGAAGGAAAGTGAATAAGTGCACACTTTGGGAGAAAGCAGAGATTATTGGGATTCAATAATACCCTTGTAGTTATATATCTTTTCACGAGCCGAACTGAGCCGAACCCCAGCTGTAGGGTCTAAGTGGGCCTGGTAATGTGGCGTGATGCATGCTGAAATGTCAAAATATTCAAGTCATCACGGTTAGGTTCATTCTGGCGGACCAGCAGTCTGAAAGTGGTACAGTGTTACAGTATGTCGTACATTGTGTACACTACTGGTTTCCACCAGTCTGTTCTCTGCCTTCACTCAGAGGAAGTGTTGTCTACACTCAGAGGAAGTGTTGTCTACCACTCAGAGGAAGTGTTGTCTACCACTTAGAGGAAGTGTTGTCTACCACTAAGAGGAAGTGTTGTCTACCAGTCAGAGGAAGTATTGTCTACCACTCAGAGAGAGTAATTTGTCTACCACTCCAGAGGAAGTGTTGTCTACCACTCAGAGGAAGTGTTGTCTACCACTCAGAGGAAGTGTTGTCTACCACTCAGAGGAAGTGTTGTCTACCACTCCGAGGAAGTGTTGTCTACCACTCCGAGGAAGTGTTGTCTACCACTCGAGGAAGTGTTGTCTACCACT
Source organism: Oncorhynchus masou masou (assembly GCF_036934945.1). Lineage (NCBI taxonomy): Eukaryota > Metazoa > Chordata > Actinopteri > Salmoniformes > Salmonidae > Oncorhynchus > Oncorhynchus masou. The sequence goes on from NW_027012545.1 coordinate 14,522, forward strand.
CAGAGGAAGTGTTGTCTACCACTCAGAGGAAGTGTTGTCCACTCCTACTGTGCTGGAGAGACGCTAACTCTACTTTCTCAGCCAGTCGAGAGGTTTTAGTTTCACTTTTAATCCTCTTGTTTGTGACCTTCAGGTTTTAGGCTGTGGTTTTCACGTCTACTGTGTACGTGACTGTGTGTGTGTGTGTGTGTGTGTGTGTGTGTGTGTGTGTGTGTGTGTGTGTGTGTGTGTGTGTGTGTGTGTCGGAGTGACTGTCTCACTGTGTACGTGACTGTGTACGTGACTGTGTGTGTGTGTCGGAGTGACTGTGTGTGTGTGTCGGAGTGACTGTGTGTGTGTGTGTGTCCGAGTGACTGTGTGTGTGTGTGTCGGAGTGACTGTGTGTGTGTGTGTCCGAGTGACTGTGTGTGTAGGAGTGACTGTGTGTGTGTGTCGGAGTGACTGTCTCACTCAGGTCATATACAGTGAGATGTACAGAATAAGGGGTTGAACCTTACAGATTAAATTCTAATAGTTTACACAATGTACATGAGAGAGAACACAAGCCTTCTATATCAAACAGATTATATTCTAAGTGTTGGATTCATTTCTGAAACGGTTGGAACATTTGCCTTCTTCAGTACTGATAGGGCTCACGTTGAGAATATAGGTGCTGATCTGACGGCCTCAAAGTCACACTGCTGATTGGTCTGTTTGAGTTCCACAGTGACTGATCGACGGCTGTGATTGGCTTGTTCTCCAGGCACCTTCATCACTGAGTGGACGGACGGGGAAGATGTGCGAGGTCTTCCTGAAAGAGGAGGAGTCTTACAGGCCGTAGCTGATAGGCTGGTTCAGATAGCCCACTGTTACGGCTTCATGGTTGGCTGATCAACATCGAGAACCCTCTCGGTGTGAGTTTTATAACTTTTAACAGTTTGTTATTCTGTACTAAAATCTTGTCTATTGCTGTGCTATAGAGATGTTGGTTTTCATTATGTTGTGGGTGCGTTGAAAAATGGCACTCTATTCCCCCTCTATTCCCTATAACTAGTGCACTATATTCCCCTCTATTCCCTATAACTAGTGCACTATATTCCCTCCATTCCCTATAAGTAGTGAGCTACTTCTCTATTCCCTATAGGTAGTGTGCTATATTCCCCTCTATTTCCAATAACTAGTGCACTATATTCCCCCTCTATTCCCTATAACTAGTGCACTATATTCCCTTTCTATTCCCCATAACTAATGCACTATATTCCCCTCTATTCCCTATAAGTAGTGCCCTATATAGTGAATCCAGTGCCATTGGGGACACAGCCAGTCTGACTTTCTTCACCTGTAGACACTTGTTTCCTCTGAAAGGAGTGTACAGGTTAAAGCAGTATGGTAGGAACAGCAATAATGACCTCATCAGTTGTCTGCACGCTGTTGAACTCCAGAACGTCAACAATGACAAGTCTCCTTTAGGTCACAGCCTCCCTGTTATCTGCTGTCCTACAGTATACTGCCCTGTATTACTGTGCTGAACCCAGAACATCAACAAGTTCCTTTAGGTCTACAGCCTCCCTGTTATCTGCTGTCCTACAGTATACTGCCCTGTATTACTGTGCTGAACCCAGAACATCAACAAGTCTCCTTTAGGTCTACAGCCTCCCTGTTATCTGCTGTCCTACAGTATACTGCCCTGTATTACTGTGCTGAACCCAGAACATCAACAAGTCTCCTTTAGGTCTACAGCCTCCCTGTTATCTACTGTCATACAGTATAGTCACCTGTATTACTGTGCTGAACCCAGAACGTCAAGTGGACTAGTAGTGAACTAGGGGACAGAGGGGGCCATTTGGGAAACACGTTGATGATTGTAACGCGTATGTTCCTGCCCTCCGTCTCCTCTCGTGTCATTAGGAGACTGCTGTGAAGAACACTCCTCTGTTTCTACGTTATCTGACGGACCAGATGCACGAGAGAGTCCCTGGTAGTATGGTGCTGTGGTATGACTCTGTTCTGGAGAAGCGGACAGCTCAAATGGCAGAATGAACTCAACCCATCCAACAGGGGTGGACAGGGGAGAGGAGGTGAGGGAGGGGGAGGGAGTGGAAAATGTGGATAGGGAAGATAAGGAGATCTTTTACACCTCTCTCTCTCTCCACTCCCCCTTCACCTCTCTCTCTCCACTCCCCCTTCACCTCTCTCTCTCTCTCCACTCCCCCTTCACCTATCTCTCTCCACTCCCCCTTCACCTCTCTCTCTCTCTCTCTCTCTCTCCACTCCCCCCTTCACCTCTCTCCCTCTCTCTCTCTCTCCACTCCCCTCTTCACCTCTCTCTCTCTCTACTCCCCCTTCACCTCTCTCTCTCTCTCTACTCCCCCTTCACCTCTCTCTCTCTCTCTCTCTCACTCCCCCTTCACCTCTCTCTCTCCACTCCCCCTTCACCTCTCTCTCTCTCTCTCTCCCCACTCCCCCTTCACCTCTCTCTCTCTCCCTCCCCTTCACCTCCACTCCCCTTCACCTCTCTCTCTCTCTCCACTCCCCCTTCACCTCTCTCTCTCCACTCCCCCTTCACCTCTCTCTCTCCACTCCCTTCACCTCTCTCTCTCCCTTCACCTCTCTCTCTCCCTCCCCCTTCACCTCCTCTCCACTCCCCTCCTATCTCTCTCCACTTTCACCTCTCTCTCTCCACTCCCCCTTCACCTCTCTTCTCCACTCCCCCTTCACCTCTCTCTCCACTCCCCTTCACCTCTCTCCTCTCTCCACCCCTTCACCTCTCTCTCTCCACTCCCCTTCACCTCTCTCTCTCCACTCCCCCCTTCACCTCTCTCTCTCCACTCCCCCTTCACTCTCTCTCTCTCTCTCACTCCCCTTCACACTCTCTCTCTCCACTCCCCCTTCACCTCTCTCTCTCACTCCCCTTCACCTCTCTCTCTCCACTCCCCCCTTCATCTCTCTCTCTCCACTTCCCCTTCACCTCTCTCTCTCCCCTTCACCTCTCTCTCCACTCCCCCCTTCACTCTCTCTCTCTCCACTCCCCACTTCACCTCTCTCTCTCTCTCCACTCCCCCTTCACCTCTCTCTCTCCACTCCCCCTTCACCTCTCTCTCTCCACTCCCCCTTCACCTCTCTCTCTCCACTCCCCCCTTCACCTCTCTCTCCCTCCCCCTTCACCTCTCTCTCTCCACTCCCCTTCACTCTCTCTCTCCACTCCCCTTCACCTCTCTCTACTCCACTCCCCCTTCATCCTCTCTCTCTCCACTCCCCCTTCACCTCTCTCTCTCCACTCCCCACTTCACCTCTCTCTCTCTCTCTCTCCACTCCTTCCCTTCACTCTATCTTCTTCTCCACTCCCCCTTCACCTTTCTCTCCTCCCCTTCACCTCTCTCTCTCCCACTCCCCCTTCACCTCTCTCTCTCTCTCCACTCTCCCCCTTCGACCTCTCTCTCTCTCCACTCTCCCCCCTTCGCCTCTCTCTCTCACTCTCCCTCACTTCTCTCTCTCCACTCTCCCCCTTCGCCTCTCTCTCTCTCCTCTCCCCACTTCACTCTCTCTCCCACTCCCCACTTCACCTCTCTCTCTCCCACACTCCCCACTTCACCTCTCTCTCTCTCCACTCCCCACTTCACCTCTCTCCCTCTCCACTCCCCCACTTCACCTCTCTCTCTCCCTCCCCACTTCACCCTCTCTCTCTCTCCACTCCCCACTTCACCTCTCTCTCTCCACTCCCCACTTCACCTCTCTCTCTCTCTCACTCCCACTTCACCTCTCTCTCTCTCTCCACTCCCCACTTCACCTCTCTCTCTCCACTCCCCCTTCTTCTCTCTCTCTCCACTCCCCCCTTCACCTCTCTCTCTCCACTCCCCCTTCACCTCTCTCTCTCCCTCCCCTTCACCTATCTCTCTCCACTCCCCCTTCACCTCTCTCTCTCCACTCCCCCCCTTCACCTCTCTCTCCACTCCCCCTTCACCTCTCTCTCTCCACTCCCCCCCTTCACCTCTCTCTCCCCACTTCACCTCTCTCTCTCTCCCCACTCCCCCCTTCACCTCTCTCTCCCCACTCCCCCCTTCTCTCAGAGTGTTTTTCTCAGCGTGTGATGGTATCTTCACCAACTATAACTGGACAGAGCAGAACCTGGAGGGAATGAAGGCCTACTCAGCTGCTCAGGGCCGGCTGGCGGACATCTTTGTTGGGGTGGACGTGTTCGCCAGGGGAGAGGTGGTGGGGGGGAAGCTGGAGACTAATAAGGTTAGAATTGGGAGGGTCGGGTCGGAGGGGGAGGGTAGGAGGGAGATGGTGGGAGAAGGGTGGGGTGTGTGGGTAGGAGGGAGGGTAGGAGGGGGAAGGGTGGGGTGTGTGGGTAGGAGGGGGGGTAGGGAGATGGTGGGAGAAGGGTGGGGTGTGTGGGTAGGAGGGAGAGGGGGTAGGGAGGATGGTGGGAGAAGGGAGTGGGGTGTGTGGGTAAGGAGGGGAGAGGGGGGTAGGGAGATGGTGGGAGAAGGGTGGGGGGTGTGTGTGTCAGTGCTTTAGTGACAGGTACGTGTATGTGTGTGTCTTCTTAAAGAAGTGGAGTTTATTATGGTAGTGTGTGTGTGTGTG
>NW_027012546.1:0-10000 GCF_036934945.1 Oncorhynchus masou masou
GTTCAGTATCTATGGACGCGACCCAGTCGTTCAGTCTTTTTGTTCTGTATCTATGGACGCGACCCAGTCGTTTAGTCTTTTTGTTCTGTATCTATGGCGACCCAGTCGTTCAGTCTTTTTCTTCTGTATCTATGGCGCACCCAGTCGTTTAGTCTTTTTGTTCTGTATCTATGGACGCGACCCAGTCGTTCAGTCTTTTTGTTCTGTATCTATGGACGAGACCCAGTCGTTCAGTCTTTTTGTTCAGTATCTATGGACGCGACCCAGTCGTTCAGTCTTTTTGTTCAGTATCTATGGACGCGACCCAGTCGTTCAGTCTTTTTGTTCTGTATCTATGGATGCGACCCAGTCGTTTAGTCTTTTTGTTCCGTATCTATGGACGCAACCCTGTCGTTTAGTCTTTTTGTTCTGTATCTATGGACGCGACCCAGTCGTTCAGTCTTGTTGTTCTGTATCTATGGCGATCCAGTCGTTTCATCTTTTGTTCTGTAGCTATGGACGCGACACAGTCGTTCAGTCTTTTTGTTCCGTATCTATGGCGACCCAGTCGTTCAGTCTTTTTGTTCTGTATCTATGGACGCGACCCAGTCGTTCAGTCTTTTTGTCGTCAGCCCTTTTTGTTCAGCATTCATGGACGCTGACCAGTCGCTGGGGTCTTTCGTTCGTATCTATGCAGATCGCTTAATCTCTACCAGTCTTTTGAACTGCATTCATAGCGGACGCGACCCAGTCGTTCGGCCCATGTTCCCAGTCTATGGCGACCCAGTCGCTCGTTCTTTTGAAACCAGATCATAACCTGACCCAGTCGCTCAGGTCTTTTCGTTCCAGATCGCGGCTATGGCGACCCAGTCGTTTAGTCTTTTTGTTCTGTATCTATGGACGCGACCCAGTCGTTTCAGTCTTTTTGTTCCGTATCTATGGCTGACCCAGTCGTTCAGTCTTTTGTTCTGTATCTATGGACGGACCCAGTCGTTCAGTCTTTTTGTTCTGTATCTATGGCGACCCAGTCGTTGCGCGCATCCAAGTCGTTCTGTCTTTTTGTTCTGTATCTATGGCGACCCAGTAGTTCAGTCTTTTTGTTCTGTATCTATGGCGACCCAGTTGTTCAGTCTTTTTGTTCTGTATCTATGGACGCGACCCAGTCGTTCAGTCTTTTTGTTCTGTATCTATGGCGACCCAGTCGTTCAGTCTTTTTGTTCTGTATCTATGGCGACCCAGTCGTTCAGTCTTTTTGTTCTGTATCTATGGCGACTTAGTCGTTCTGTCTTTTTGTTCTGTATCTATGGCGACCCAGTCGTTCAGTCTTTTTGTTCTGTATCTACGAATGCCACCCAATCATTCGCTCTAAATGTTCCGTTTCCATGATGGCTGGCAACGTTCTTATCCCTTGCTTGCTAGCTAGCCAACATTGGCTAACACAGTGATGTTAAACAGCTCAGCCAGAATAACAGCAGAGTAGCTGTGTTTGTTTGTTCCATAACAATAATGTGAGATTTTGCCTGGTACAGATAATTTTCTCACTTGCCAGGCCACTTTTCAGAAAAGATAGCCAACTACACAACACAATCACTTCAAACTGAAGATGGAATAACAGCGAACGAGCTGGATTTAGTGTTTTTCTTTGTGTATATCCATAAAAGTAGAATGCTGATTCATGATTTCGACTGGCTGAGAACAAAATGCCAGCCTGTCTGCCTCCGTCCTTCATTACAACGAGGACAGCTGGAGACATCGTTTAAATATTGAAACAATGTTGCAAATGTCGGAGAGACAAATCTCCACTGTTGAAAACCAATTGCTAGTTCAAAAAGAAATGGGAGATAATGTCTAGATGTTTTTTACGGTGTAGACCCTAGTACACAATGGTTTTAAACTAAACCAGCATCCAGGATTGAACCACCTGTTATAAAACAATGAAAAGGTAACAACTTGCTGAGTGTTGCCAAGGTGGCTGATAGGATAGCGTGAGGGCACAACCAAGCTTTGCATATTTATTCAAAATAGGAAGTCCTCTCACAGAGCTGGTTCTGAAAGTGGCTTCAAAACAAACACTCTCCTTTAACGGAATCTAGTATTGGGCTCCAACATTAAAGTCACAGTGGTCTCCGAGCTGCAGCCCAAAGCCTCCTCAAACAACACCTCTCAACAACTAGTTTTGTTGTTACGTTACCTGTGCAGCCCCGGCACACCGGCAATCATGAGTCATAACCGCAGTCCAATTCCATACGAGTCACAGTAACCTTCTTCTATACAATCTGGATATGCGTTGGCAGCAAACAAAACCCACTCGCTAACGACCATCATGTAGCTAAGCTAACTTAGTCAAACAAACCCACCGCTAACGACCATCATATGGCCAGCAGCTAACGTTAGTCAAACAAACCCACTCGCTAACGACCATCATGTAGCCAGCAGCTAATGTTAGTCAAACAAAACCCACCACGCTAACGACCATCATATAGCCAGCAGCAACGGTCAAACAAAACCCACCCCTCGCTAACGACCATCATGTAGCTAGCAGCTAACGTTATGTCAAACAAAGAGCCCACTTAGCTGCTAACGACCATCATGTAGCCAGCAGCTAACGTTAGTCAAACAAACCCACCTCGCTAACGAATCATATAGCCAGCAGCTAACGTTAGTCAAACAAAACCCACCTCTAACGACCATCATGTAGCCAGCAGCTAACGTTAGTCAAACAAAACCCACCGCTAACCCACCATCATATAGCCAGCAGCTAACGTTAGTCAAACCCCACCTAGCTAACGACCATCATGTAGCTAGCAGCTAACGTTAGTCAAACAAAACCCACCTCGCTAACGACCATCATGTAGACAGCAGCTAACGTTAGTCGAAACAAAACCCCACCCCTGCTAAACCGTCATAGCTGGCAGCTGCGTTAGTCAAACAAAACCTACCATGAACGACCATCATGTAGCTGGCAGCTAGCGTTGGTCAAACAAAACCCACCGCTAACGTATCATGTAGCTAGCAGCTAACGTTAGTCAAACAAAACCCACTCGCTAACGACCATCATGTAGCCAGCAAAGCCAATGTTAGTCAAAATAAACCCACCTACTAACGACCATCATGTAGTTGTAGCAGCTAACGTTAGTCAAAAACAAAACCCACCTCGCTAACGACCATCATGTAGCTAGCAGCTAACGTTAGTCAAACAAAACCCACCTCGCATGCGCGACCATCATGTAGCTAGCAGCTAACGTTAGTCAAACAAAACCCACCTACACTAACGACCATCATGTAGCCAGCAGCGCGTTAGTCAAACAAAACCAACCTCGCTAACGACCATCGTAGCTAGCAGCTAACGTTAGTCAAAAATAAACCCACCTCGCTAACGACCATCATGTAGCCAGCTAACGTTAGTCAAACAAACCCACCTACATGCGGTGTCCATCTAAGCCCAGCAGCTAACGTTAGTCAAACCAAAACCCACCTGCGCTACTTACGACCATCATGTAGCCAGCAGCTACCAGATCAGTAAAACAAAACCCTTCGCTAATGACCATCATGTAGCCAGCAGCTAACGTTCGTCAAAAAAAAACCCACCTCACTAAGCTGACCCACCATCATGTAGCCAGCGGCTAACGTTAGTCAGAGCAAAACCCACCTCGCTAACGACCATCATATAGCCAGCAGCTAGATTAGTCAAACAAAACCCAACTGGCCACGGATGGCTAATGGCAAAAGAAGAATAAATGGATTCTAATACCACAGAACTACAGACAACATAGACATTTGTCCAACCATTACAGATGGATGGCTTTAATTCAGAAATAAATAATTAATGGATTCTAGCACCATCACTTTCACAAATACAGAGACAGGCAGCCATCTTGCACATCCAGTCTTTTCTTAGACTAGCTAACTACTGGCATAGTGACACCTACTGAATAGAACTGGTAATGCAGGTTTGGTTAATATCAATAATATCTACTTCATGGAAAAGACATTATTTTTATTGAAAATGTTGAAATTGATGATTTAATAATTGAATAATTGATTTCTGGGGTTTCTACTTTATAACCCGTCTGTACATGTCCTTTCGTTCACTTTCTTTACATTGTTTGTGTATAGATAGAAAAATTATATTTAAAGGCGTTGTAACCTTTGTTTACAACGCCAGTCCCTGCTACTGTAGTTCACTAACTACAGAATGTATGTTGTCCATTGATTGTTGTCTCTGGCTCTTTTGATAGCAAAAGTTTTGTGGTTTGTTTGAAAAGGTTTGATCTGCTTAGGGTGTTTCCAATTCTCAATTTGAACAGTCCCATGGAGGTTTCTTTTGTGTGTGTTATTTAAAGGTTGAGGAAGTAAGCTGTACAACAATTTATGTAGAAAAACACATGTCAATTATTTTTTTGAATCACATTACTATTTATTAGACATTTATTGAACAAACATAGTTTACCATATTTTGTTGATAGTCACAAGTGGGGATCAATCCTGAGTTTATCCCTGGAAACTTGTGACTAAAACACAAATGTAAAACCTCTTAGATATTAAGTCCCAACATAGGGTACTTCAAGCGGTTCTGGACCTCCGCTTTCCTACTGGGAGCGTTCTGGTGTACAAGAGCTCTGTGAACATTGTATGGTCCAATGCCTTATAGTCCCCAGAAAGCCCTGTTTCCACTCTCTCCAGTGGAGCTGACTTGATGTCAGGTTTCACACCCCACATTTGCATGAAGTGGCGTGTCACATTTCTGCCCATCCAGACAAATAAACATTTCCTCTCCCTCTGGTATATGAAGGGGACAGTGTGATATTCTCAGTCGGATGTCGGATGTCGAGATGTCAACATGAAAAAATAAATCATTTCAGTTTGTTGCTAACGTTAGCTGGGCGCTCCCAAAGCTAACGCTATGTATAACGCTCTTATAGTATACAGAAACCGTTTGCTTTGCTAGTTAGAGTCTAATGTTATTAGCTAACATTGTACCTGATTGGTTAGCTCCCAGCATATTCATGCAGGCCAGTAACAACATGATTTGGCACTATGTTCATTGTTGTTTAACTAGCTAACGTTACGTGACATGTGTGCTCTTACACGTTGTTTACCTAGCTAGGTTCATTGTTTACCGAGCTAGGTTCATTGTTTACCTCGCTAGGTTCATTGTTTACCTCGCTAGGTTCATTGTTTACCTCGCTAGGTTCATTGTTTACCTAGCTAGCTAGCTCCATTGTTTACCTAGCTGGCCAGCTACATTAAGCTAAAGTGTACAACACCCGTTGAATATGGCCAGTGTCAGTAAATGCAAAAGAGCGTAATGAAATTGTTGCCAGCAGACCTGGTTAGGCTGTTTTCATGTTATCCAGAGGTTAACAAATCATTGGCCAGAGCGTTGAGTGCTCCGGGAGTGAAACGAGATGGGTGTGGCTAAGGCTTAAGAAGGTGTGAACTAGAGGTTGACCGATTATGATTTTTCAACGCCGATACCGATTTTTGGAGGACCAAAAAAAGCAGATATCGATTAATCGGCCAATTTTTATTTTATTTGTAATACTGACAATTTCAACAATAGTGAATGAACACTGAATTTAACTTAATATAATACATCAATAAAATCAATTTAGCCTCAAGTAAATAATGAAAAATGTTCAATTTGGTTTAAATAATGCAAAAACAAAGTGTTGGAGAAGAAAGTAAAAGTGCAAAATGTGCTATGTAAGAAAGCTAACGTTTCAGTACCTTGCTCAGAACATGAGAACATATGAAAGCTGGTGGTTCCTTTTAACATGAGTCTTCAATAGTCCCAAGTTTTAGGTTGTAGTTATTATAGAAATTATAGGACTATTTCTCTCTATACCATTTGTATTTCATTAACCTTTGACTACTGGATGTTCTTATAGGCACTTTAGTATTGCCAGTGTAACAGTATAGCTTCCGTCCCTCTCCTCGTTCCTCCCTGGGCTCGAACCAGCAACACAACGACAAGAGACACCATCGAAGCAGCGTTACCCATGCAGAGCAGAAAAACTACTAGAAGGCTCAGAGTAATTGGCGTTTTGAAGCTATTAAGTGTGCACCCCGCTAACTAGCTAGCCATTTCCCTTCCAGTTTACACCAGCCTCATCTCAGGGTTGATTGACTTGAAGTCATAAACAGCTCAATACTTGACACACATGAAAGGGCTGCCAAGTGGCAGCACAAGTGCTGTTTGAATGAATGTTTGGCATAGCTGCCTACCACCGCTCCAGTCAGATACTTAGATACTTGTATGCTTGTATGCTCAGTCAGATTAATATACAACACAGGACACGCTAGATAATATCTAATGTCATCAACCATGTAGTTAACTCGTGATTTTGATTGGTTGTTTTTTATATAGAGTTTAATGCTAGCTAGCAACTTACCTTATTTTACTGCATTCGCATCTCCTTGTGGAGTGCCCCACGAGAGGAAGACAGGTCATTGTTAGCGTTGGACTAGTTGGTGTAAGATTTCAAGGACCCCGAGCTGACAAGGTGAAAATCTGTCGTAGGGTGACCTAGTGGTTAGAGTGTAGGGGGGGCAGGTAGCCTAGTGGTCAGGTGTAGGGCGGCAGGGGTAGCCCTAGTAGGATGGTGTGGGCGGCAGGTAGCCTGAGTGGTTAGAGTGTAGGGGCGGCAGGGTAGCCTGGTGGTTCGGGCGTGGGGGCGGCAGGGTGGCCTAGTGGTTAGAGCGTAGGGGCGGCAGGGGGCCTAGTGGTTAGAGCGTAGGGCGGCAGGTAGCCTAGTGGTTAGAGCGTAGGAAATGTGGTAGCCTGGTGGTTAGAGCGTGGGGCAGCCGGGTAGCCTAGTGGTTAGGCGTAGGGCGGCAGGGTGGCCTGGTGGTTGGGGCGTGGGGTCGGCAGGTAGCCTAGTGGTTAGAGCGTAGGGGGCGGCAGGGTAGCCTAGTGGTCAGAGTGTAGTGGCCGGCAGGTAGCTAGTGGTTAGAGTGTAGGGGCGGCAGGTAGCCTAGTGGTTAGAGCGTAGGGGCGGCAGAGTAGCCTAGTGGTTAGAGGTAGTGGCGGCAGGTAGCCTAGTGGTTCGAGTGTAGGGGCGGCAGGGTAGCCTAGTGGTTAGAGTGTAGAGGAGGCAGGGTAGCCTAGTGGTTAGAGCGTAGGGGCGGCAGGGTAGCCTAGTGGTTCAAGCGTTGGACTAGTAACCGGAAGGTTGTAAGAAAAAATTCAAAATTAAATAAAAATCGCAAATCGGCATCCAAAAATACTATAGTTTGGTTTGGATCATAATTGAAGGATTTCAGTACAAAGATGAAAAACGAGGGATCCTGGTATTGCAGCAGACTTAGTAGCCTACAGGGCTTGAAGATGGCAGATCGTTCCGGGTTTGCTGGGTAAACAGCATCTCTGTCTCGCTCTTATCTCCCACAAGGGTATAATCTCTCAATTCCCCGTCCTCTCCTCTCTGTCCTGAAAGAGATGAGACTGAGCAACTGCTCTCTCTCTCTCTCTCTCTCTCTCTCTGGGGAGTTGCATATGAAGCTCAGATATGGAGTGTGATCTCTCCACATTAAACTTTAACACTGTAATTCGCCTCTGCCAGGAATGGACCGATTCCAATGAAGACAAAAAGAAAGACTAGGGCTCTATTCATCTAACTCTCTATTCATCTAGGGCTCTATTCATCTAACTCTCTATTCATCTAGGGCTCTATTCATCTAACTCTCTATTCATCTAGGGCTCTATTCAACTAGGGCTCTATTCAACTAACTCTCTATTCATCTAGGGCTCTATTCAACTAACTCTCTATTCATCTAACTCTCTATTCATCTAACTCTCTATTCATCTAGGGCTCTATTCATCTAGGGCTCTATTCAACTAACTCTCTATTCATCTAGGGCTTTATTCATCTAACTCTCTATTCATCTAACTCTCTATTCATCTAACTCTCTATTCATCTAGGGCTCTATTCATCTAGGGCTCTATTCAACTAACTCTCTATTCATCTAGGGCTTTATTCATCTAGGGCTCTATTCATCTAACTCTCTATTCATCTAGGGCTTTATTCATCTAACTCTCTATTCATCTAACTCTCTATTCATCTAACTCTCTATTCATCTAGGGCTCTATTCATCTAACTCTCTATTCATCTAGGGCTCTATTCATCTAGGGCTCTATTTATCTCGGCTCTATTCATCTAACTCTCTATTCATCTAGGGCTCTATTTATCTCGGGCTCTATTCATCTAACTCTCTATTCATCTAACTCTCTATTCATCTAGGGCTCTATTCATCTAGGGCTCTATTCATCTAACTCTCTATTCATCTAACTCTATACACACTCTCTCTCTATTCATCTAACTCTCTATTCATCTAACTCTCTATTCATCTAACTCTCTATTCATCTATCTCTATACACACTCTCTCTCTATTCATCTAACTCTCTATTCATCTAACTCTCTATTCATCTATCTCTATACACACTCTCTCTATTCGTCTTTCTATCATCTGTTCATCTATCTATCATCTATTCATCTATCTCTCTATTCATCGATCTATCTATTCATCTCTCTCTCTATTCATCGATCTATCTATTAATCTCTCTCTCTCTCTCTATTCAACTAACTCTATACACAATCTCTGTCTCTGTCTCTATTCATCTAACTCTATTCATCTATCTCTCTCTCTCTATTCATCTATCTCTCTCTATTCATCTCTCTCTCTCTATTCATCTATCTCTCTCTCTCTCTATTCATCTATCTCTCTCTCTCTATTCATCTAATTCGCCCTCTAGTCATCTAATCCCTCTCTCAATTCAATTCAAGGGCTTTAATGCATGGGAAACATGTGTTAACATTGCCAAAGCAAGTGAGGTAGATAATATATAAAGTGAATATATAAAGTAAAATAAGCTTAATAAAAATTAACAGTAAACATTACACATACAGAAGTTTCAAAACAATTAAGACATTACAAATGTCATATTATATATATAGTGTTTTAACAATGTACAAATGGTAAGGGACACAAGATAAAAAAACAATAAATAAGCATAGATATGGGTTGTATTTACAATGGTGTGTGTTCTTCACTGGTTGCCCTTTTCTCGTGGCAGCAGGTCACAAATATTGCTGCTGTGTTGGCACACTGTAGAATTTCACCCAGTAGATATGAGAGTTTATCAAAATTGGATTTGTTTTGAATTCTTTGTGGATCTGTGTAATCTGAGGGAAATATGTCTCTCTAATATGGTCATACATTGGGCGGGGAGGTTAGGAAGTGCAGCTCAGTTTCCACCTTATTTTGTGGGCAGTGTGCACATAGCCTGTCTTCTCTTGAGAGCCATGTCTGCCTACGGCGGCTTTCTCAATAGCAAGGCTATGCTCGCTGAGTCTGTACATCTCTCTCTCTCTCTCTCGCGCTCTCTTTCTCGCTTTCTCTCGCTCTCTCTCTCTCTCTCTCTCTCTCTCTCTCTCATACACACTCTCTCTCTTTCTCTCTCATACACACTCTCTCTCTCTTTCTCTCTCTCTCTTTTTCTCTCTCTCTCTCTCTCTCTCTCTCTCTCTCTCTCTCTCTCACTCCTCTCACTCCTCTATCTCTTTCCCAAGTTCCTGAACAATCAGAGTGTGCTGTGTCCCCTTTTCTTATAGTATGTGTGTGAGTACATTTTTGTCAGAGGCAAGGAGAGGAAAGTTAAGGAGAGTAGAGGGGAGATAAGGAGAGGAGAGGAGAGTTAAGGGAGAAGGAGGAGTAAGTAGAGGAGAGGAGAGTTAAGGAGAGGAGAGATAAGGAGAGGAGAGTTAATGAGAGGAGAGGGAGAGTTAAGGAGAGTTAAGGAGAGGAGAGGAGTTAAGGGGAGGGGAGAGGGGAGTTAAGGAGAGGAGAGGAGAGTTAAGGAGAGGAGAGGAGAGTTAAGGAGAGGAGAGTTAAGGAGAAGGAGAGTTAAGGAGAGGGAGAGTAAGTAGGAGAGGAAGTTAAGGAGAGGAGAGGGAGAGTAAGTAGAGGAGAGGAGAGTTAAGGAGGGGAGAGGGGTAAGTAGAGGGAGGAGAGTTAAGGA
>NW_027012546.1:15000-19081 GCF_036934945.1 Oncorhynchus masou masou
CTCCTAGTCCCACCACTCAGGCTCCTAGTCAGAGAGATACCACCACTCAGCCAGGCTCTAGTCAGAGAGATACCACCACCACTCCAGTCTCCTAGTCTCCTCAGCCAGTCTCCTAGTCAGAGATACCACCACCACTCAGCCAGTCTCCTAGTCAGAGAGATATCTTAATGCCAGTCTCCTAGTCAGCCACCACCACTCAGCCAGTCTCCTAGTCAGAGAGATATCTTAATGCTACAGCATACAATGACATTCTAGATTCTGTGCTTCCATCTTTGTGGCAACAGTTTGGGGAAAATCCTTTCCTGTTTCAGCATGACACGAGAGCGAGGTCCATGCAGAAATGGTTTGTCGAGAACTGTGTGGACGAACTTGACTGGCCTGCACAGAGCTCTGACCTCAACCATATTGAACACCTTTGGGATAAATTGGAACGCTGACTGCGAGCCAGCACTAATCGCCCAACATCAGCACCGAACCTCACTAATGCTCTTATGGCTGAATGGAAGCAAGTTCTCTGCAGCAATGTTTCAACATCTGGTGGAAAGCCTTCCCAGAAGAGTGGAGCGCTGTTATAGCAGCAATGTTCCAACATCTAGTGGAAAGCCTTCACAGAAGAGTGGAGGGCTGTTATAGCAGCAATGTTCCAACATCTAGTGGAAAGCCTTCACAGAAGAGTGGATTGTTATAGCAGCAATGTTCCAACATCTAGTGGAAAGCCTTCACAGAAGAGTGGATGTTGTTATAGCAGCAATGTTCCAACATCTAGTGGAAAGCCTTCACAGAAGAGCGGATGTTGTTATAGCAGCAATGTTCCAACATCTAGTGGAAAGCCTTCCCAGAAGAGTGGAGGCTGTTATGGCAGCTAAGGGAGGGGGACCAACTCCATGTTAATGCCGATTTTGGAATGAGATGTTGGACAAGCAGGTGTCCACATACTTTTGTCCATGTATGAATATACTGTACTACCACAACATGCCCCTATAGAAACCCACTGAGTTTTAAATCCTACCACAACATGCCTCTATAGAAACCCACTGAGTTAGCCAAATCGTACCACAACATGCCCCTATAGAAACCCACTGAGTTGTAAATAGAAACCCACTGAGCTGTAAATCGATTACAAATTCAGTGTGATTTGTGAGTGGTGATGTTCTTTTTCACATTGTTTTTGAGAGTCCAAGGCTAATCTCTGTCTCTCTCTCTCTCTCTCTCTCTCTGTCTCTCTCTCTTTCTCTCTCTCTTCTCTCTCTCTCTCTCGCTACATCCCCTTCTCCAGCCCCCCATCCCCTAGGTGAGTCTGGACTCCCGGGTGAGAGAGGTGATTAACAGGAAGATACAGGAGCCTACGCCCCACACCTTTGAGGACGCCCAGCTTCAGATCTATACCTTAATGCACAGAGACTCCTATCCTCGCTTCCTCAACTCGTCTATATACAGATCACTGGTTCACCATGGCTCCCACACCTCCTCAGAGTGCTAGGTTCACAACATTTCACTCACTCACACGCACTCCTCGCTCTCTCTCCCTCTCCCTCTCCCTCACATTCATCTCTCTCTCTCTCTCTCTCTCCCTCTCCCTCACATTAATCTCTCTCTCTCTCTCCCTCTCCCTCACATTCATCTCTCTCTCTCTCTCTCTCTCTCTCTCTCCCTCACATTCATCTCTCTCTCTCTCTCTCTCTCTCTCTCTCCCTCTCCCTCACATTAATCTCTCTCTCTCTCTCCCTCTCCCTCACATTCATCTCTCTCTCTCTCTCTCTCTCTCTCTCCCTCACATTCATCTCTCTCTCTCTCTCTCTCTCTCTCTCTCTCTCCCTCTCCCTCCCATTCATCTCTCTCTCACATTCTGCTCTGTCTCTCTCCCTCTCAGACTCCCTCCCTCTCTCTCCCTCTCCCTCTCCCTCTCCCTCTCTCTCTCTCTCTCTCTCTCTCTCTCTCCCTCTCAGACTCCTCTCTCCCTCTCCCTCACATTCATCTCTCTCTCTCTCATCCCCTCTGCTCGGTCTCTCTCCATTCCATAACCACTTAAGGAGAAAATATCCTTTGGGGATTTTTTATAATATTTGTTTTGTGATTTTTCTGTAGGATGTTTTTTTGTTGCCCAACCCTTTCACTTTTTCTATTAATTATTTTTTAATGAACTTCATCATGTCACTTAGGGACTTCCTGTTCCCTAATGTTGTTCACTACCCACATAGGGCTTTGGTCAAAAGTAGTGCACTATATAGGGAATAGGGTGCCATTTTGACAAGTCAAGGTAACTGGAAGACACAGAGAATAAAACAAAACAGCGTTCATGGAAGATTGACATTATTTATGTTGGATATCGGTCATACTGTTCGTGGTGACAGCTGTTACTCACATTTACACACAGCAATCTGCTTTGTTCCAAATGACATGTTATACTTTCTCCCTGACAAAACGTCACGATTTGAGAAGGTAAAGAATCCTCGGCAATAAAGACACTGGTGACTTTCTAACGTCCACACAACGTTCACACCATTAAAGACACAACGTTCACAATTAAAGACAAAGACAAAACGTTCACACCACGTTAAAGACACAACGCTTCACACCGTTAAAGACACAGCGTTCACACCACGTTAAAAAAGACACAACGTTCACACCACGTTAAAGACACAACGTTCACGTTAAAGACACAACGCTCACACCACGTTAAAGACAAAGCGTTCACACCACGCGTTAAAGACAAAGCGTTCAAATGTTCACACCATGTTAAAGACACAATGTTCACAACGTTAAAGACACAATGTTCACAAGTTAAAGACACAATGTTAAAGACACAGCGTTCACACCACGTTAAAGACACAATGTTCACACAACGTTAAAGACACAATGTTAAAGACACCACGTTAAAGACACAAGCGTTCACACCCACGTTAAAGACACCACGTTAAAGACACACGTTAAAGACACAACGTTAAAGACACCACTGCTTAAAGACACAATGTTCACACAACGTTAAAGACACAACGTTAAAGACACAACGTTAAAGACACAGATTAAAGACACAACGTCCCGACCCTGACCCCACCCCCTCTGCGGACCCCTGGACACCTTGCTCTACTAAACCTCTGACCTTTGAACTGTCACCTTTGACCTGTCCACTGTCTCCCTCACCTCACTGCTGTGATTGGCTATCAGAGGCATCGGGATGAGCTGGGTTGGTCGATCGATCAGGTGGGAAGCGGGGGGGGAGGGGGTAAGAGATTTTCCATCCCAGATGCAAAAAAAAAGTTTAAAAAAGACTCACAATAAAATACATTAAACATACAAAAGTCTGTTAACAGTTAAACAACTGTTTCATGGGAATGGAGTTTGAAGACAACACTTGTCTGTAGTTAGAAGACTGAAGATGATGCCTAGGTCTTTTCTAGACTTGTTGTCACTTAAAAATGCTTTAAACTTAGTATTATTAATGTTATTTATTTTATATTTTGTTAAACTGTGATAATGATTTTATTGTACATATATAAACAGAAACCCTTGACCATCAGCACAAACTCTCAATCAAATCATCAACTGTGATTAAAGTTCTTTATGTGGTACCCTATTCCCTCAATGGTGCACTAACAAAGCCCAGCTTTTTTGTCAAAAGTAGTGCACTCCATAGGGAATAGGGTTCCATTTGGGACGAGTTTTGGTTTTTCCAGTTTGAAAGGCCCTGCCACTCTGGCACCGCCTGTAGGTGGTGAATGGTACTCTATGTTAGGTGTCTCTGCTGTGTGTGTGTGTGTGTGTGTTGTCTGTGTCTGTGTCTGTGTCTGTGTCTGTGTCTGTACCTGTGTGTGTGTGTGTGTGTGTGTGTGTGTGTGTGTGTGTTTTAAGTCCGCTCCAGGTATGTTGGGCAGATGTCCTAGTTCTCATATAGTATACATCATACAGCCAACATCGTACAACATTTCTTTCAGAACAGCTCTGGACTGAGATATTGCCAACAAACATTTCATCCACTCTGTCCCTGGTGCTTCTGGGTAAAATACTGTGAACTGATCTCCTCCCATCACTGTCTCAAGTCAAGTAAGTCCCTTTACTCTGTCTGGTCCCCTTTCCTGTCCCA